>NC_064430.1:5642500-5815000 GCF_023375975.1 Astyanax mexicanus
TTATCGTATTTCTCACACTATTTTTCGCATTTAAAATTCTTTAATTTTTCACAAAAATCGACAGTGCGCCTTATAATCTGGTGAACCTTATGTATGAATTTTATCGGAGCAGTAAAGCCACTTCGCTGAAGTACAATGTTATAAAGGAGTTTCAATTAAGTTTCTCCAGCACTAACCCTCAAGATTGTAGCAGTATTAGCATTAGCATTAGCTGCTAACCAGCATTAGCATTACCCGCAAACCGCATTAAGCGCTAGCTCTTTCAATGTTCAGAGGTATAATCGAACTGTAGGCTGCTGCAAACCCCAGCTAGCACTGCTGGAGCAGCATTAGTATTATCCGCTAACTGCGCTAACCGCTAGCTCTTTCGCTGCTCAGAGGTGAGAAAATCAGACTGTAGCCTGTATATTTACTGTGTTAAAACAGGCATCTTTCCAATTAGTTTACCATCAGTGTGTTTTGCCTTTCCTCTGATATCTACCTTCTCTTAGATACATATTGTTTTGCACTTAAAATCCTTTAATTTTCTTAAAAATCATCAGTGTGCCTTATAATCTGGTGCACCTTATGTATGAATTATATTGGTCATGTATTAAAGAGCAGTAAAGCCACTTTACTGAAGTACAGTGTTATACAAGAGTTTTAGTAAAATTTCTCTAGCACCAAGACTCGAGATTGGAGCAATATTAGCATTAGCTGCTAACCATGCTAAGCACTAACTCTTTTACCATTCAGAGTTGAGTATATTTGACTGTAGCCTGCAGCTAACCCTGGCTAGCACTGCTGGAACAGCATTAGCATTACCCGCAAACCGCATTAAGCGCTAGCTCTTTCAATGTTCAGAGGTATAATCGGACTGTAGGCTGCTGCAAACCCCAGCTAGCACTGCTGGAGCAGCATAAGCATTACCTGCTAACCTTGCTAAGCATTAGCTCCTTTACCATTCAATTGTGAGTAAATCAGACTGTAGCCTGTACATTTACTGTGTTAAAACAGGCATATTTTCAACAAGCTTACCATCAGTGTGTTTTGCCTTTCCCCTGATATCTACCTTCTCTTAGATACATATTGTTTTGCACTTAAAATCCTTTAATTTTCTTAAAAATCATCAGTGTGCCTTATAATCTGGTGCACCTTATGTATGAATTATATTGGTCATGTATTAAAGAGCAGTAAAGCCACTTTACTGAAGTACAGTGTTATACAAGAGTTTTAGTAAAATTTCTCTAGCACCAAGACTCGAGATTGGAGCAATATTAGCATTAGCTGCTAACCATGCTAAGTGCTAACTCTTTTACCATTCAGAGGTGAGAATATTTGACTGTAGCCTGCTGCTAACCCTGGCTAGCACTGCTGGAGCAGCATTAGCATTACCCAGTAACCTTGCTAATTGCTCACTCTTTTGTCATTCAAAAGCAAGTATACTGGACTGTAGCCTGCATGTTTTTATCGTGTTAGGCATCTTTCCAAATAGCTTACCATCAGTGTGTTGCCTTTCCCCTGATATCTACCTTCTCTTACATGCATATATTTTTTTTAAACTTTAAGGTGCTCTTAAAATCCTTAAAATGTTCCCAAAAATCATCAGTGCGCCTTATAATCAGGTGCATTTTATGTATGAACTCTACTAGTCAGGTAATAAGGAGTAACAGTAGCAGTAAAGCCACTACAATGAAGTGCAGTGTTTTCAATAAAGTAATTTCAATAAAGTTTCTCCAGCAAAAAAACTCAAGATTGGAGCAGCATTAGCATTACACACTTATCTCACTATGTTTCAGACTAACATCCAGCATTTGTTTGACTTTAAAATGTTTTTTTTTAGGAAATACAGTTTTGTTTACTTAGCTTAGCTTTACAGGTCTTACCACTCAGCAGCAAGATCTGCTGAATTAGAAGGAAAACATGGCCACACTCCTGTTCCTTACTAGTGTTGCATAATAAGCCTGATCCAGTGTGCCTTATGTATGAAAACAGACGTTTATTGAGCCTCATAATCCGGTGTGCCTTATAGTGTGAATACAGAAACACAGTACATGTACAGTATATCGGGTAGCTGCCAGGCCTCAGTGTTTTAGGCTGCAAGAGCAAGTTATCTATATTCTGTGTTGTTAAGGTGCTGATTGTGTGTTGGCCTGGTGCTGCAATATTCACTCTGGTGCTACTACAGCATTATGCTGTCAGTGTTTACAGAAACAAAATACAAAAATGTATTTACAAAAATATATAATTTATTTTTCCTTGATAAGATTGTTGAACAGATATATCTGTTGGATATTCAAAGTAGATTTTTCACTCAAAAAGAAAAGAAAACCATTTAAAAACTCGCCATAATCTGCGGTGCAGGACTGCGCAGGATATCTGGCAAATCCATCTTAGCGAGACGCTTCAATCACTGCAAAATCACTGGTAAGATGTTCCGAGTGTTCATAATGCATCCATATTCTCAGACAGCATCAACTCTCAGATGCCTCCTCTCCAGTGCAGATGAATGGCGTAGTGTTCCTCCAAACCCAGACCCAGTTCCTCATTCTGCAGTCCACTCACACCCAAACAGGGAAATAGGCTGCTTGTGTCTGAAACCTGGAAATAATGGAAAAAATGCTCTTTCAATTTACCTATTCTAGGTGTGCTTTTTTTCTTGCCTGGGGTAAGAAAAGCTAGACAGCTTGGAAGTCTTCTGACAAAATGCCCCCCAGAAAATGGATAAGGCTATAAACAAACTAGCTGCAACACCCTGTGTTATGAATATATAATTTCCATCTTTGATAACAGGCGAGCCCCTGGGGAGTCCACGGCAAATAGCTCGGAGGGCTGTGATATTTGTGCATAAAATTCCTGTTGAATAATTAAAGCATCTGCTCTGATAGCTGACATCACGGTGACAGTTGCCAGGCAGCGAAGAATTCCAAGGAGCAACCGGACGCCAGGTTGCAGTTTCCGAAAGAACTTTTATGCCAGCTTGTTCGGAAAGTAATGATTCAGTTTATCAGCTTTTCTTTAATAGCAGTTACATTTACCATTCAGGCTGACGCTGTTTACGAGAACACAATTTACTTCTAGTGTATTTACTACCCTTATAATCTGTCAGCAACAGCTTGCTAGAGAGCTCAACAGTTCTTCAACAGCATCTAAGTGGACAAGGGTATCAAACCCACAACCCTCTGATCAATTACCTTGTTCTCTAACCACCAGGGACTAGAGTTCAAGAACAAAGCACAGATTCAACAATACTATTTCATCCCTAGAGTTGAGAAGATTAAAGGCTTTGCTATAGAGCCCACAACCTACTGATCAATCACTCACAGTTTGGAAAACCAAGTTCAGAGGGAAGAGTTGGCAATGCTACATACTCAAGCAGAAAATGCATTGCTATAGAGCCCACAACCATCTGATCAATCACTTTCAGTGTGCAGTAGTGATACAGAATTGGGCAGAAAGGGACTTGCTAAAGAGCCCAACAGTTGGGCGCCAAGTGGTCCAGTGGTCCAGGGTTCTAAAGTGCTGCCACTATGAGCGGGAGGTTGCAGGTTCGAACCCCAGCTCAAGCAGCTTTGCCATCAAGCTGCCGGCACTCTGAGGGAACAAAATTGGCCTCACTCCCTCCAGGTGGGTAGATGGCGCTCTCTCCCCACATCACTCCTAGGGTGATGTCTGCAGCACAGTGCATCTGTGAGCTGATGTATCGGAACCGAGCCGCTGTGCTTTCCTCCGAGCGCACTGGCTGCTCTGCAATGCTGCATCAGCAGCAGCTCGAAAAGAAGCCGAGGAGGCATGTGTTAGTCTTTGCCCTCCTGGTGTGTTGGGGCATCACTAGTGATAGAGGGAGTCCTAATGAGTGGGTTGGGTAATTGGCCGTGTAAATTGGGGAGAAAATGGGAAAAATTATAAATAAAATTATAAAAAAAAGAGTTAAAGAACATAGCACATATTCAACTGTGCTGTGGCTTCCCTGGAGAAGAGAAGATTAATGGCCTTGCTATAGAGCCCACACAGGTTAGGCTTTGCTTCGGTCACTTTGTACAGAGACATTGATGTCTAGACTAGAACACAGGTATTGAACCCACAACCCTATGACCAATCACCCAGACCTCAAACCAGGTTCAGAGCACTGAGTCAACATTATTGCATAATGGACCAACAGTGGTCACCTAAGAGATGCACAGCGCTATGATCAATCATCCAATGCTCTACCAACAGGAGCTTTGTGGGCCTGGGTATGAAACACACAACCTTCTGATCAATCACTTGTTGTCACAAAATTCACAATTTGTGCTATGCTATGCTACTCCTGGATTAATATATTAAAGGCTTTTTCTCAAAGGACTAACAGTGGCAGCTTAGTATGCCATGGTATTGAACCCACAACCTTCTGTTTAAAACATTGAGATCAGAGCAAACAAACACAACACAAGTTAATTTGCTAAAAAGAAAAAATGTAGAACTTGTTGCAGGTTTGTGCACGGAACCCACAACCCTCTGATCACTCACTCAATCCTCTACCCACTGGGGTCAAAGCACAAGGACAAAGCACAGAATCAATTATGGTATTGCATCCTAAAATAGATCAAGGGCTCAACAGTGGCAGCCTAACAGATGTGGGTATTGAACCCACAACCTTCTGATTAATCACCCAGTGCAGGAACAGTGATGTATTTTGTCAGTATATTGAGTTCAATATTTGAGGTTGTACAATTAAAGAGTTTATGTATTATAATCGTATCATTATATTATTACATATGTTACAATTACAAATAAGTTTTCAGTAGCTTACCATCTGTAGATACATCACTGAAGCTCCACCGCAGTGGTGAGTTGTTGTCCATACAGCTCTATCAGGACATCAGAGCGCTGGGAGATGTTTATCAGTGTTCTCAGAGCAGTGAGACAGGTCAGATGCGTATCTGTGCATGCATCAGTATTACAGCACTGAACTGGCCCCAGGGCAGCAGTGTGGCCTGCATTAAACATAAATAGTGGGTGTAGAAAGTCTAAAGCTGATCTGCGCTCTGCATCCAAAACACCTACACCTTTCTCACGGAAACTCTTCCTGCGGATGAGGGGTCAGGTAAGGTGTCGGTGAGGTGAAGCAGCAGCTGAGTTTAGAGCTGATACTGAAAATGTGCCTGCAGCTACAGCATGTATATATACAGCTCACATATAAACACATCATAACTTCTGATTATTATTATTATTATTATTATTATTATTATTATTATTATCAGTTTTATTACTGCTAATACAAACACTTCTACTACTAATACTACTCGTACTATTACTACTAATATTACTCTTACTACTTTTACTACTACTAAACCTACTACTACTATTACTACTCTAAGTAATAGTATTATGACTACTACTACTGGTACTAGTAGCAGCAGTATTATTACTATAACTCCAACTACTATTTGAGTGTACTGCACCACTACTTCTACTGCGCTACTAAACCAATACTAGGACTACTTCCACTACTGCTACCAGTACTATCATATCTATTAGTACTATCTCTACTACTACTACTAGTAGTACTTGTACTATATCTACTACTACTACTAATAATAATACAGTTTCCACTAATGCTACTAGTACTCTCTACTACTACTACTACTACTTCTAACTACTGCTACAAGTACTACTACTAATACTCCTAGTGCTATCTCTATTGCTACTACTGTTTCCACTACTTCTACTACTACTGTTTTTACTTCTGCTACTACTAAAAGAACTACTAATACTACTAGTTTGATCTCTTCTACTACTACTACTGTTTGTATTATTGCTACTACAAGTACTACTACTAATACTACTAGTACTATCTCTGCTACCACTACTGCTATTAATACTGTTTCTACTACTACTACTACTGTTACTGTTTCCACTACTGCTACTAGCACTATCTCTACTACTTCTACTACTACTACTGTTTTCACTACTGATACTACTACAAGTACTAGTAATACTACTAGTTTCATCTCTACTACTACTACTACTACTGTTTTTACTGCTGCTACTACAAGTACTGCTACTAATACTACTAGTACGAATAATACTACTAGTTTTATATCTACTACTCCTACTGTTTCTATTACTGCTTCTACAAGTACTACTACTAATACTACTAGTATTATCTCTTCTACTACTACTACTGTTTCTATTATTGCTACTACAAGTACTACTACTAATACTACTAGTACTATCTCTGCTACTACTACTGCTATTAATACTGTTTCTACTACTACTACTACTACTACTATTACTGTTTCCACTACTGCTACTAGCGCTATCTCTACTACTTCTACTACTACTACTGTTTTCACTACTGATACTACTACAAGTACTAGTAATACTACTAGTTTTATCTCTACTACTACTACTACTGTTTTTACTGCTGCTACTACAAGTACTGCTACTAATACTACTAGTACTAATAATACTACTAGTTTTATATCTACTACTCCTACTGTTTCTATTACTGCTACTACAAGTACTACTACTAATACTACTAGTATTATATCTACTACTACTACAAGTACTACTATTAATACTATCACTACTACTAATAATAATACTGTTTCCACTACTACTACTAGTACTATCTCTACTATTTCTACTACTATTACTGTTTCTATTACAACTTCAACTACACATACTACAACTAATACTACTAGTATTACATCTACTACTACTAATACTGTTTCCACTGTTACTACTAGTACTATGACTACTACCACACTATAGTAGTACTCTTACTATTATTACTATTATTACTGCTACCAAGGGGAGTTCTCAAAGTCCCAGTGTTTTTCTCAAATCCTGTATTTTTCAGTTTCTGTATTGTATTTGTTTGGGTTCCTCCTCATTAGTGATTTTATCACCTGTTCAGGTATGAAACTCACAATCTGCCGCTTGTGAAAAATGTGCTGCTCTGCTCAGAATTCCAGAGCACACTCCTCAATCACTGCTCCTCAGATTCTCAGTTAAGTATCCTCACACTTTCCAGTGGATTGAGTGCTCAGTTCTGTTCATCCAGTCTAACCTTTCTGGAGTCAGTGAGGTAGAAAGGAGTGAAATGAAGAGAGAGAGAGAGAGAGAGAGAGAGAGAGAGAGAGAGAGAGAGAGAGAGAGAGAGAGAGCATCCATATTCATTAAACACAACACTCTCACACTTTGCTTGTCTGACAGACTGGCAATGCATACCTAATGATAGCAGTTACTACCAGTGTAGTTAGCTGTAGAGAGAGAGAGAAAGAGAGAGATATAAGAAAAAGAAAGAAATAAAAAAGAAAAATATATATACTACAAAATACAAAAAGAAAGAAAGAAATAGGGGAGATAGAGAAACAAAGAGAAAGAAAGGTTTAAGAAAGAGAAGGGAGAAATAGCAAGAAAAAGAAAGAGAGAGATCAAGGAGAGAAAAAGAAAGTGAGAAATAGCAAAAGAAAGAGAAAGTGACAGAGATAAAACGAAAGGAAGAAATAACAATAGAGATGCAGTGAGACACAGAAAGAGAGATATGATAGAGTAGGAGAACAAGAAAAAAGAAAGAAGATATCAGGGGAGATAAACAAAGATTAAGAGAGAAAAGATTAAGAAAGCGAAATAGCAGGAGAAAGAAAGAGAGATAAAGTGACAGAGTTTAGAGACAGAGATAGAATGAAAGAAAGAAAGAAAGAATAAGAGAGAGATGTAGTGAGAGACAAAGTGAGATAAAGAACAAGACAGAGAAATAATACAGAAAAAAAAACAAGAAAAAAGAAAGAAAGAAATAGAGGAGAAAAGAGAGAAAAGTTTAAGAAAAAGAAAGGGAGAAATAGCAAGAAAGAGAAAGAGAGAGATCAGGGAGAGGGAAAGAAAGAGAAATAGCAAAAGAAAAAGAGAGAGACAGAGATCGAATAAATGACGAAATATAGAAAGTAAACATAGAAGAGCGATGTAGTGAGAGACCAAATAAGATAGAGAAAGAGAGAAATAATAGAGTGAGAGAACAAGACAAGAGAAAAAAAATAAAGAGAGAGAAATAGCAAGAGAAAGATAGAAAGATACACACTGGATATCGAGAAAAAGAAAAGGCGATAGAGAGTTTAGGGAAAGAGAAGGAAAGAAAAATCAAAGAAAGAAAGAAAAGAAAGAAATAGGGGAGATAGACAAAACAAAGAGAGAGAAACGGTTAAGAAAAATAAATAGCAGGAGATCGAAAGAGAGAGATCAGGAAGATGAAAAGATAGTGAGATAAATACCACAAGAAAGATATAGAAAGAAAAAAGTGACAGAGATTAGAGACAGAAAAAGAAAGAAAGAGAAAGAAAGAATGAATGAATAAGATAAACATGTAGTGAGCAGTGATGGTATAGTTACTTTGAAAAAGTAATCCGATTACTGATTACTGATTACTCCTTTAAAAAGTAACTTAGTTACTTTATGGATTACTTGATTTTAAAAGTAACTAAGTTACTTTACAAGTTACTTTATTAGTTACTTTCAGCAGCTAACAGCAACAATGTATCTCTATTCAGTTGAGCTATTTCCTAAAAAATATTTTTTTTTAATAAAAAAAAAATAACTTAAATTACCATATTAAAAACATATATTTTTTTAGAAAATAGCTCAAAAAAATTTAATAAAATATGCTCTTTCTTGATTTTACTAAACATAAATAATAAATAATTTATAAAAAATATATAAAATAAAGAAAGTCTTTCTTGACCTGACATATTTAACACTGTAAAACTGAACATTGAACCTGTTGTTCTCTGCAGGGCAGCAAGGAGTGGTTTTATAAAACAGAACCGTGTATATGGTCTAGACCAGGGATCACATATTTGCAGACTGCGGTCCGGGTCCGGACCTAGATGTTGTCCAACTACTGAGTATGTGCGCTCTGCGCCACAGTGAACTTCCAATCACGTGTGGTGTAAAATCTTCAAACGCTCTCCTCTGCCAATCAAATTTGTGGCAGACCGCTGCCCTGGCTAGTGAATTGGGACGCGGCCGCAAAAAAAACACCTTTATGAAAATATAGGGAGCCCGAGAACTGTTGAAAAACGAAAACGGGCGGAAACTAAAGACACGCCGAGCGCGAGAGAGAGAGACAGGGGAGAAAGCGAGACGCGTGTGATTGGGGAAGAGCGGAGGGGGAATGGGTAAGGGAGCGGTGTGTGTGTGTGTGTGTGTGTGGAGGAGATGAGGTGGAGAGAGAGAGAGAGAGTAACGCACAGTGACTTAAATAAGTAACTTTAATCTGATTACTGGATTGGAAATAGTAGATTAGATTACTCGTTACTGAAAAAAAGGGTCAGATTAGAGTAACGCTTTACTGACATCACTGGTAGTGAGAGACATAAAAAAGAGAAAAATAATAGAGTAAGAAAACAATAAAAAAGAAAGAAAGAAATAGGGGAGAAAATAAAGAGAGGGAGAGAAATAGCAAGAAAAAGAAAGAAAGATACACATCGGATAGATAGATATAGAGAGAGAAAGTGAGAAAGATTATCCCAGCTGACCACTATCACAGATCCCCCCCAGGATCAGAGAAACCCACCTAAACCCACCTATAAGGAGGATAAAGAGGAGCAGGTTCTGCTCGGGTACAGAGGAATGGAGGAGCTGGAGCTGCTGGATTAATGGTGCTCTAGCAGGACTCTGAGTATTAATCCAAAAGAGCTTTTCTGCATGTCCAGAGGAGTGTGAAGCACATGGATTACGCTGAATTGACAGGTTATGTATTTAGTGTGTGTGACGGAGCAGCTGTAGACTTTCCTGAAGTGTGTTTAACAGTGTGTAGTTTGGCTTTATGTACGTTTAAACACTGTCCTACAAGATGTTTTAATGCTAAATTTAAATAAAACAGCCAAAAACAAGTCTGAAATCTGTTACCTCATTATCCTGCCATTAAAACCTTCAGTCACTGCTGTCATCCATTGCCTCGTCTACTTACTGAGTTTTTACCTTTTTTTCCGGAATGTGAAAATGATGAGCATTGCTACATTAATAGAATACCAGATTATATCACAGGTACAGATTTGGGCCTGGGAATTTTTTTTACCTGCTTTACTGAAGCACCCGTTGTCATTTTAGTGTGGGAGATTTCATGGCTAAATTGGAGCTTCATTAATTGCACATTGCACCAGTAAGAGCAGAGTGTGAAGGTTCAATTAACAGGGTAAGAGCACAGTTTTACTCTAAATATTGCAATGCACACTATAACATTATGGGTGACATACCAAAAGAGAGTTCAAAAGAGGACAAATTGTTGGTGCACGTCTTTGTTGGACAGCAAGTCTTTGTGATGTATCAAGAGCCACGGTATCCAGGGTAATGTCAGCATAATACCACCAAGAAGCACCAACCACATCCAACAGGATTAACTGTGGACGCTGTAAGAGGAAGCTGTCTGAAAGGGATGTTCGGGTGCTAACCCGGATTGTATCCAAAAAACATAAAACCACGGCTGATCAAATCACGGCAGAGTTCAATGTGCACCTCAACTCTCCTGTTTCCACCAGAACTGTCCGTCACCACAATAAATTATTGTGCTCTAAAACCAGGTGTTTCAGTTTCATTGTCTAAACCCTGTATCTCCAACATGGCATCTTCACAGGAGAAACATAAAATCTTCTCAACATTCAATAGAAGTCAATAAGTTAAAAAAAAAAAAAATATATATATATATATATATATATATATATATATATATATATATATATATTTCGGGTAATTTTGAAAATTTTAGAATTTCTATAGATCCAATAGACATCTTTTGTGTTTAAATTATGTATTAAACTAAAAATCAACAAATATAGAGATACTTTATGATGATATGCACGGTAATGATGACCCTCAAGAAATGCTAAAGCTGATAAAAAGCTAGTATTGAGGGTCCTGCGCCGTCCTCCTCACCCCCTGTTAGCGTTCTTTATGAATATGCAGCACTTGCCACTTAATGCACCTGAGGTACTTTAACACACACTGGGTTACTTTAGTAATTAATCACCTAATTACCCAGAGTGGTTTTCTCGTTGAGCAGGATGCAATAATGATGATGACAATAAACAACGGAGCGGAGAGGATATAATGGCGCTGATAAAAACACAAAACAACAACAACAACAGCAGCGTCGACAATAAACCGCAAGAGGAGGGGCAACCCCTGCCCTGCGGTGGAAGAGCGCTGAGGTGTTTTTGTTCCCATGCTGATAATAAAGCATTTATTCCGTAAACAATAAGGCAACCGGCTTGGGATTAGCCTAACAATGGCTCATTACGAGAGCATGAGCTTATTTTTTCTCCCCACAGTAATGCGCTTTGTTGAGGAAAGGAGGGATGGAAGTGGCGAGTGTGGAGAGGGGGAGGAGGAGGAGAAGAAGGAGGAGGAGGAAAAAAAACACTTATTAATTTGCAAGAAATGGAATTAGTGTTAGGGAGCATAGCGGCGGAGTTCTAATTTTACAGGGGGCCTTACGAGCCGCTACGCTTGCGGGAAATGGAGATTTGTCACACTCCACTTGGCTGCCTCCCCAGAAAGCAACGGCTTGACGAGCTGTCGCTGCTGTTAGAGCGAGAGAGAAAGAGAGAGAGAGAGAGAGAGAGAGAGAGAGTGTAAGAGAGAGAGAGAGAGAGAGAGAAAAAGAGATACAGAGAAAGAGAGAGAGACATCAGTAAGGCAGTAGCAATGTGGGCCATATATCAGCAATGACAGGAAGGGCCTAACCTCATGTCCTGTCCTTTCTGTCTGTCTCTTTTTCTCTCTCTCACTCTCTTTATCTCTCTTTCTAGCTTTCTCTCTCTAGGCCTTATTGCTAAAAACAAACAGAGCAGAGAGTAAAGAATAAACACAGGTGATGAAAGAAGAGAAGAAGAAGACAGAACAAAATGATGCAACAGTGAAAAGGTGGTGGTGGTGTATGAGGTGTTAGTGTGTGTTGTGCTGAAGATATGAGTAAATCAGATACAGCAGCAGTGCTGCTGGAGTTTTTAAACACCTCAGTGTGTCACTGCTGGACTGATAATAGTTTATCAATTAAGCAATATACACGAGAGGGAGTGCTGTAACTTGTATTATTGGCACAGTAGTGCTGCTGTCATTGACCACGTTATAGCACGAACCTCAATTGTATTATTGCGATTAATTGAAAGATTTTTGAGTTAAAGAGGAAGAGAAAATAGGATATGTTTGGTTTTAAACACTCTGCGAGTTAAAATAGATCCATTGCTGCTCTGTTTGTAGCTGCGCTGTTTGGCTTGTAAGCGCTGCATCGTTGCGAATTTACCTGTATGTGGTGGAGGTTCGGTTACAGTGCATTACCTGCTGATAACGGCACTCACAGAACGCTTCTCAGCCAAACACATTGCAGGGTCGGAACTAACTGTGGTATAATTTAAAATAAACAATTAGGGGAAAGTTTAGTAAATCAAAAAGTGGTTTGATGCATAAGGGCAACACAATGGAATAGAGGTTTAAAAACTCCAGCAGCACTGCTGCTGTATCTGATCCACTCGTAGCAGCAGCACAACACACACTAACACCTCATAAACCACCGCCATCAGCTAATTAGTGTCACTTCAACTTTTGTTTTTTGACATCCTTTGAATTTGGCAGTTGTTTGTTATATTGTCAATATCTCATGATGAACAGACCAATAGAAATTCTCCAAAATGGCTTTTTAATACTTAATATATTTTTACATTGATTTTAAAGTTACCCAGACCACCCTTTAAAATCCACTTAAAGTAGCTTTATACTGTAATATATCATGAACAGCTGCACTTCATTTTTATGTGCCCATTTCCCAACTTCTCCGTATCCCGTAGAGAATTACCCAGACTTGGTTACTGTACCGATACATGTAAATGATCTCTCTTCTGATTGGTCACGCTTTATTGTGCAGCGTTTGAAAAGCAGTTCTGGCTAAAATGAGCAGAACAATCTGTTAAGCCTGGACTTAAATCCTTAGGGACGTCCAGAAATATACACTTTTTACACTACTTTTTAAAGTCTGGATGCTTTGGAAGGATGCAGTGATACATTAGGAAGGTGTGCAAATAAAATAAGTCAATAAAAAAATGGGATTATTTTTATAAAACAGCTATTAAGAAAATTAAATCCACCAGCTCTATAAAGCCGTATTCAGATGGGATTCATTTTACATTGGCTGGTAGGGTAATGTAATTATTACCAGAGTTTCTTTGTGATTTTAGTCAAATTAAATTTAGTCAGTGAACTTTTTTACTCCTTGTGTTTTAACAAAAACAGCCTCGTTACTCCTATTTCATTTCAGCTCATTTTCATTCCGGCTTCTCTTCATTCAATAAAACCCCTATCCAGATAAATCTCTCCATCCAGATAGAGTGAATCTGATTGTGATTGGATGTAGAGAAGTATAAACATATACCATTCCGACTCATTATTGGTTTATACTGTGATCCGTCACACCTGCACACACCCCTACTATAGGACCCTGGATATAAATATACAGCATGTATACACTTGTTTTTGATGGCCATATGTCCTGGAAACTAAGGGTTGGGCGATATGGCTCTAAAATAATTTTATGATATTTCATGGTATTTTCACAATAATGATACTTTTGGCGATATGACAAAACACTGAATAAAAAAAATATATTTCAAGAATACATTACTGCAACAAAATGAAAATTGCATTTTATTATTGCATACAAAATGATACGGCACATTTAAAAAAAATACAAACATTTTATCAGATTTGTAACAGAAGTAAATGATCCAAATTGTCATGATACTAATAATTTACTAATAATGCTCTCCATATATCTCCATATATCCAGGATTAAAGTAAAAAAATTATACTGGACAGATATAATCTGTATCTAGTAGATATATAATGGGTGAATTAGAACAGTGTGATTTTTTCTTCTATTAAATACAACAAAGAAGTAGATAATTAGGGCTGGGTGATATTTCAGGCTATAATATCATTGACGATATTTTAAAATGTTGGCAATATGATTCAATGCATTGTGATATATTGTAAATTGTGATATATTGTATATTGGTGGTGGACTTTCGTAGGTCTGGACTACCCTTGCAGCCAGTCTCCATCGAGGGGGTTGATATGGAGACAGTGAAGACCTACAAGTACCTTGGTCTGCAGCTGGACGACAAACTGGACTGGTCAACAAATACAGACACCCTGCACAGGAAGGGACAGAGCCGGCTCTATTTCCTGAGGAGACTGCGGTCCTTTAACATCTGTAAGAAGCTTCTGCAGATGTTCTACCAATCAATCGTGGCCAGCATTCTCTTCTACGCTGTGGTGTGCTGGGGAGGCAACATGAAGAGGAGGGATGCATCACGGCTGGTCAGGAGGGCCGGGGCAGTGGTTGGAGTGCAGCTGGACTCTCTGGTTACAATAGCTGAGAGGAGGACTTTGGATAAATGCTTTCTATCATGAACAATGGTAGTCACCCACTGTCACAGAGCTGCACAACAGACAGACTCAGAAAATCCTTCATCCCCAGAGCCATCAGACTCTTTAACTCCTCCCATCGGGGACGGGATGCTGCTGCTGACTGAGTTTAATCCAGTCACATCACATGGACATTATTCAACCACTTAATTATTTATATTAACACTTCCCCAACCTCGCTTGCATTCAAGTACACTTTACTCATGATTGGGTATTCACATGTTCACATTCTCTTTTTAGAACTGTCTTCTAACAAATGCATATTTATATTATATTTCCACGTCACATCAGTCACTTTCATAATCGATGTCAATTCACATTGCACTTTACTCTGTTAATTATTAAATTATTTAATGACCATTAGCAACATCTACTGCACTGCTCTGTTTACAGATATATCCTTACCTTGTATAGTTAGGTTTTTATAGCCTTATATATTTTCTATTCTTCTGTGTTTTGATTTGTCTGAGTATGTTTCTTATTGTATTGTGTTGTTGCTGCTGGATGCCTAAATTTCCTTCGGGATAAATAAAGGGTCTATCTATCTATCTATCTATCTATCTATCTATCTATCTATCTATCTATCTATCTATCTATCTATCTATCTATCTATCTATCTATCTATCTATCTAAATGTTAGCAAGTCAACATATAGTGATATTTCACAAAAAGAAGTAGCAAATATTCACCTATACTGTCATTTTAAGAGTCAGTACAATGTTGCAAGACACAATTACGCAATACTCAAGACCACCAAAATTTTTTTTACAACCCTAGCTGAATGCGTGAGACTTTAAAATGTCAATATTCTATGTTAAATTCTTTGAAAAAGCCTGAAATATTTATGTTTCTCTTTTAAACTTGGTCTCTATTTTCTTAAATCCCTGTAAAACAAACACAAACACAAGTGGACAGTATGAGTTCTGCCTCCAGCTGTTGGGATGAATGTATCGGCCCGATGCTGTCAGGCCAGAGTCCGTTCATGTCATGTCAAAGGTCACAGCTGCCACTGTATTGTGGATGACCACAGATCAGCAAGGTCGCGACCTTTAATGTGATGAAGCAGAGAGAGACAGCATTATGTAAAGGGACTGGATCACAGTAATTGGAGCACTGTCTGTATTAGTTTCTCTCTCTCTTTCTCTCTTTCTCTCTCTCTCTCTCTCTTTTTATGAGTGTATTGATTGTATGATGTGATGAAGTGAATGTTTGGGGGGTGGAGTTTTTGCAGATTAAATGTGTTGTGCTCTCTCTCTCTCTCTCCTGCTTTTCTTTTTGCTGAGGCTGTTTATTGATTGTCGTATCCTCAGCTCTTCCTCCCAGCTCTGCACAAATGACCTGGAAAATATTTAACCATTAGATGACGTGAGGACGCTTTGTTCCACAAATCTATACTGGCTTTTGTTTCCCGTACACACATACCTCTTCAATTCATTCAATTATTTATTTTATTTATTTTCTACATTGTAGATTAATATTAAAGACATGAAAACAATTAAGGGACACATATAGAATTACATAGTAAACAGTAAAAAAAAGTGTTATTCCTCCACATTAATCCCCTGATCTAAACCTGATGAACTGAGATGGTGATTTGAGGTGATTTAATTGGAATGAGCTGGAGCTTCACAGTGTGAAGGAAAAGCAGCAACTATTGTTCAGCACCTCCAGGAACTCCTTCCTTCAAGATGCTGAGAAAACTTTTCTAGGTGACTCTCCCTCAAGAAGATCTGCCCTCAAAGATAAATGTGATACTTAGAAGAATCTAATGTATGAAACATGTTCTGGTTTGTTTAGCATTTAATATAGTCTTCAATATTACATTTACAATGTAATTTACAATGTTTTGACTGGTACTGTGTATCATAGTAAAACATCACACATCCTCAGCAAGTTAATCACTGAGTATTCTTTAATTCTGAAGCTAAGTGTGAAGCTTCCAAAGAACGGTAAGTTTCTTAAAATTTCCTAATAGTATCTATTGTTTTATTGCTCTAATATCAGCTCTCCCTCCTGCCCTGCCCCTAAACCCATACATCACCCAGTGCCCCTTCCAAACTAGCGCTCCCATTTTTTTTTCCTTTTTCAAATTTGAAATCTGAAGGTGGAGTTGGCAAAAATAAACTTGCTTATTAAGGAGTATTTAATCCTCTTCAGTAACACAGATGCTTTTAAATATTGTAGAGATTTGTCTTGTGATGTACAGATCTGGAAAAAATAAGAGACCACTTAAAAACGATGAGTTTTTTTTTATTTAACCTAATTAAAAACCTCTGGAATATAATCAAGAGGAAGATGGATGATCACAAGCCATCAAACCAAACTGAACTGCTTGAATTTTTGCACCAGGAGTAAAGCAGCAAAAAAGTTTTCCAAAAGCAGTGTGTAAGACTGGTGGAGGAGATTATGATGCCAAGATGCATGAAAGCCGTGATTAAAAAACAGGCTTATTCCACCAAATATTGATTTCTGAACTCTTTTTTTTTTTTTTTTTTTTTTTTTTTTTTCAGCAATTTCCCATTTTCTGCAAATAAATGCACTAAATGACAATATTTTTCTTTGGAATTTGGGAGAAATGTTGTTCACAGTTTATAGAATAAAACATCAATGTTCATTTTACTCAAACATAAACCTATACATAGCAAAATCAGAGAAACTGATACAGAAACTGAAGTGGTCTTGTATTTTTTTTTCAGAGCTGTATATTGAGTATCACAGAATCAGAGTATTATGATATTGTGATTTAGTTACTGTACCATGAGATGCCCTGTGATTTCTAGTGATTCCTAGTGGTGCTTCACATCAGTGAAACTGTGTGTCTGTTGTTGTTTCTTTGAATATTTCATATGGGAATCACTATTTTCCACCTGTGAGTTTTCATACTTCATACTGCAATGCATGTAGGTGATCACACATGAATGCACACACACACATATAAACACACACACACATGCTTGGTGCTGGTTGATAAGGTTTGTGGTATGTCTGACAGCAGGCTGAGTGAGCGTGGACTTGGTGGGATTAGGGGGGATTACGGGGTGATGGAGTGAGTGGATGGCGGCTTGGATGATTGTGGATTAGAGAGATTAGGTTGGAGCGCTGGAGCCGGAGTTGACAGCTGAGGCCCTGCAGGTGTGAACGCCGAGCCCCAGAGAGACGCACCCGCTCTGGGCTACGCTCTCTTCTCATCTCCCCCTCTCCCCTGGAGCTCCACACGGCCCCTTACTGCCACGCTTCGCCCGATTTCATCACGGGGGGAGTTGCAGGCCTGTTTCAGACACAAAGAACACCGTTCCTCTGTTTCGCGGCGAAAAGAAAACGCTGTCTGTCTTTTAACCGTCTTCTCTTTCATCCGTTTACGTCAGCCTCCAGACTCGCTGCTCTTTTGTAAGACATGGGTGCGTATGAACGTATGAAGCGTGGAATAGGCATGTTCTCCTGGGGTGACTCTTTTTAAAAAAACACTTTCCAGCAATAACCGCCGTTCACCATGCGGTCAATGTTCTGGAAAAAAGGCAGCTTGTAGATTAAACATCGTTCTTTGTTTTTCGTTTGCTTGTTCTTGTCTTTTTGCCTAAATTTTCTCCTCAGTTTCATCATTGCAACTGAGGCTAGGGCTCTGTCTCTATCACACAAAGCCACCAGCCACCAGGGCTCTGGAATGGAATGGCTAAGAGTAGCATGTGCTTCCTCCAAGGAACACCAACCAACCACAACTTGGAACTTGGACAATTTGAATGGCTCTAAACACAATGTAAACTGACAACTGCACACTGGGTTGCATCAACGCTCATGTTGGCACCGATTGCATTGGTACACTGGGGGAAGAGAGAGGGTCATTCTACAGGGGTTGGACAATGAAACTGAAACACCTGTCGTCATTTTAGTGTGGGAGGTTTCATGGCTAAATTGGAGCAGCCTGGTGGCCAATCTTCATTAATTGCACATTGCACCAGTAAGAGCAGAGTGTGAAGGTTGGTTCAATTAGCAGGGTAAGAGCACAGTTTTACTCAAAATATTACAATGCACACAACATTATGGGTGACATACCAGAGTTCAAAAGAGGACAAATTGTTGGTGCACGTCTTGCTGGAGCATCTGTGACCAAGACAGCAAGTCTTTGTGATGCATCAAGAGCCAAGGTATCCAGGGTAATGTCAGCATACCACCAAGAAGGACCAACCACATCCAACAGGATTAACTGTGGACGCTGTAAGAGGAAACGGTCTGAAAGGAATGTTCGAGTGAATTTGTCCTCTTTTGAACTCTGGTATGTCACACATAATGTTGTGTGCATTGCAATATTTTGAGCAGAACTGTGCTCTTACCCTGCTAATTGAACCTTCACACTCTTACTGCTATTACTGGTGCAATAATGTGCAATTAATGAAGATTGGCCACCAGGCTGCTCCAATTTAGCCATGAAAGCTCCCACACTAAAATGACAGCTGTTTCAGTTTCATTGTCCAACCCCTGTATATAACAAAACAGCAATACAAACTCCAGACTTCCAAGGGCTAAAACCTGCAGGCCCAAATCAAACAATAGATCTGCTTTGGTTACCATTTACTGTGTGTGAACAACAGACAAGACAAACAATTTAAGCGCCAGGATGATACTAGTTGAGAGGTTGCTGTTTCCGGATAATATCCAATTCAGGAGAACACAACTGGAGCGAGGTATTTCCATGACTCCAGGCTTACTCAGAACACTGCTGCATTCTGGGTAGCGTGGGAATTCTGCAGTGCATGTAAACACAGCCTCTAACCTGCCAGTAGCCGTCAGGAAGACGTGGCTGCATGGGCAAAACATGAGCCGCCTGTTTTGTCAGAGTGTTATGGAGGTTCTCTCTATTGATGGAGGCCACCTCCTCCCAGAGCGTGCTTTCAAACCGGGATGCTTTTCCAGCCTGACGAGAGACGACGTTTCAGACAAAAAGTGATGATGTGGTGAAAAATGTGGCCTCTGATCTTTCAGGAGCTGTCAGGAAGACGAGTCCGCATGGGCTAAACACGAGACGGCTGTTTTGGCAATGTTACAGAGGCTGGCTCTATTGATGCAGGCCTCGTTTTTTTTTTTTCTCTCAAAGCATCTAAATAGATCCAGGTCAACCAGGAGATGCTTTTAAAGAACCTCAGTTGGGCTCATTATTTAATTCACCAACATGATATAAGCCAGTGTTAAATAGTCTAAAAAAATACAACACTCAGAGTGTCAATTTAACGCTGAAAATGTTGATTTAACACTGGAAAATTAGCTGGCAGGTGGCAGCATTGTGTAAATCGAGTAGTTACTCCCATTCCAGTCATTTCTTTCCTTAGGAAGTAGTTTTAGAAAAGACACTAGCAGTTATTATTTGATCGCATGTTTTAGGAGGTGGCAGCAATGTGTAAATCGAGTAGTCACTCCCATTTCAGGTATTTCTTACCTCAGTCTAAATTTTATGGAACTCCTGTGTTTCAAATTCATTACTTCACCTCCCCAGGTATTCTCCAAAAAATCAACTGACATAAAACTAGAGAGTGATATGCTTACATTAAGTAGAAGAATCAGCCAATGGGGTAAGAAAACTTTACTTAGTAACATTACCTAAATAAGCAACTGTGAAGACCTAAATCAAGCAGAAATTCACAGTTTTTCTGGCTTAAATTTGGATACAAGGATCCAAAGTACTTGACCAGTGATTTTTTGTTCTTATTTTTAGTTCAAATTGCTTAAAATAGGGTGAACATTCTAAGTAAGACTGATTTTAGGATATCATTCCTATAATAAGCTAAATAATCTAAATTTAATAATAGGCTAAATAACTGTATACATACAATCCTTAGTAAGATAAAAAAAATCTTATCAGAGAAAAAATATATATATTTTGTTGCCTTAATTTTTTTTTCACTTGTTTTTTGCAGTGTAAAACTAATGCCACCCTGATACCTAAATTAATAAAGTCCAGTGGCAACCAGTGGTTTATAATGAAATCGCATTTGGTTTGTATTCGGTTTGTAAGCGCTGCATCATTTCTAGGTTACATGTACACGGAGAGCTTCGGTTACAGTGCATTACCGGCTGATAATGTCACTCGAAAAAAAATCCTCTCAGCCAATCACATTGCAGGGTCGGCACTAACTGTGGTATAATGCACGTTATAGCATGAACATTGAGTGTATTATTTTATTGCTTAAATAAACTCATTTGTAAACTATTTATAAACCCTTTATAAAGGAGCCTTAGTTTAAAGTGGTACAGTTTTCCATTCTAGGACACTTTTAAATGCAAAAAAAAAAGCCCTAGTACCCTTGTTAAACCCATTGTTAAACCTGCACATACACACAAACAAATAATCCCAGCCGATTATTTAGTGTCTGCAACTGCACATATATCTATAAAATATGAAACAAAGGAAAAATATAGCAAATGAGCATACATTTTTTTAGGCACATGTAGTGTTTTGGCGCCAAAACGGCCGTAACTGTGCTTCAATACCTGCTAAAAATACACAGATGTGTGACTAGAACTGATATAAAACCTCATTTTGCCAGTAATTTGTCTTAAAAATACATATATTTGCTTAAAACTGCACTTTTTCACGGAGCTCCTCAGCTCTGCTTACCTCCTGCGCTCCATTCAAGCTCCTCCTGAGCTACGGGGGGCGCGGAGGGACATTTAATAAAAAAACACGCAGTTGCCTTATTGGTGCAGGGATTTGTCATTCAAAATAAAAGCACAGAAAAATAACTACCTTTTTACTGTTAAAACACAACAACCAACCTCAAGACCAACAGGAGTAAAAAAACGTAACAAGAGTCTCTTTTGTTAGGTTAATATAATAATAATAATTTTGTAAGAATTCATATCATTATATGTAGTTCTTTTTCAATAGTTTGTATAGTCTTTTTTAACTCTGTTACACTAAACAAGGCCACAAGGTGAGTCGAGGCCTACTTTTACACAGTGTTTTTTGGTGTTATTGTTGTTTTAGCTCTGTCAGTTAGCTTGAGTTTAGCCTGTGGTATGATCCTCTTTCAGCGTATTGGTGCTTTTTAGTGTCTCGGTCAGTCTGGTCATGTCTGGATGGCTGGATAGTCAGTCAGTCAGTCAGTCAGTTAGTCAGTCAGTGGATGTAGAGTCAGTATTAGAAGTTCCCTCAGAAGGAAGAAGTGATGTGAAAGTCATGTAGCCAGCAGAAATAATGAGGCTAACAAAACCATTTCCCTTTTTTTTTTTTTTTTTTTTTTTACAGAACAGTCTCACTCTCATTACACACACACACACACTTACACACACTTACACACACTCATATACACACGTTCGACTTATTTGTAAGCAGTCACCTCCATCTCTTTTTTTTTTCTCGTTCTTTCTTTCTCAGAAGTAGTTGCTTTCTCACGTGTGACAGTTTAGCCTTTAGCTATTTTCGGCGTTGTTTTTTTTTTTCCTTCGTCTGAACGTGTGGGTGATTGTGTATTTGTGTGCGCATGCGTGTGGGTGTGTGTGTCGGTGTGTGTGTGTGTGTGAGGGTTATCTCAAAGGTTCAGCTGTGGCTTGGTGCAGTGCATTATATGTGCTGAGTGAGTGAGAGAGAGACGTTTGCTCTTGTGAAACCACCTCATAGACCATAAACCACACGCTGTTTCTTCAGCAGCACACCACACCTCTCTCGCTCTATCTCTCTCTCTCTTTTGCTCGCTCTCGCGCTTTCTTGCTCTCGCGCTTTCTCTCTCTCTTTCGCGCTCTGCAACTTTTAAGACCAGTCTAGTCTGGTGACTTCACCACAAAACAACATCCTTGACATACATCACGGGCACGGTTGCTTAACAATCATTTCTTCACCCGCTTGCATATGTGGACAACGTCCTGCTGTACGTAACGCACCATTAACCCTTTGAGACCCTGCGTTACAATCAACATCATGTATTTTCTTCTTTTTTTATATGTTTCATTGCACATAACACTAATTGAGACCTGTTTTTAATCAGAATATATACTAATATACAGGGGTTGGACAATGACACTGAAACACCTGGTTTTAGAGCACAATAATTTATTGTGGTGACGGACAGTTCTGGTGGAAACAGGAGAGTTGAGGTGCACATTGAATTCTGTCGTGATTTGATCAGCCGTGGTTTTATGGTTTTTTTTTGGATACAATTCAGGTTAGCACCCGAACATCCCTTTCAGACAGCTTCCTCTTACAGCATCCACAGTTAATCCTGTTGGATGTGGTTGGTCCTTCTTGGTGGTATGCTGACATTACCCTGGATACCGTGGCTCTTGATGCATCACAAAGACTTGCTGTCTTGGTCACAGATGCTCCAGCAAGACGTGCACCAACAATTTGTCCTCTTCTGAACTCTGGTATGTCACCCATAATGTTGTGTGCATTGCAATATTTTGAGCAGAACTGTGCTCTTACCCTGCTAATTGAACCTTCACACTCTGCTCTTACTGGTGCAATGTGCAATTAATGAAGATTGGCCACCAGGCTGCTCCAATTTAGCCATGAAACCTCCCACACTAAAATGACAGGTGTTTTAGTTTCACTGTCCAACCCCTGTATATGATATATACATATATTTTATACACATATTATATATACATAATATATACTATAAACCAATATAAGCCAAAGAAAAAGTTTATAACCCAATAAAACAACTTAGTTCTCATTCTCGTTCTCATTCTTACTAATTGTATGTAACTTAGAACACTTTATAATTGTTATTTTTGAGTTTAGGGATGGTTTGTGAACAAAAAGTTTAATATAAAATCTAAAATGAAAACAAACAATACAAACTTTTTTATATTAAAAAAATCAGATTTGTAACAGAAGTCAACCATGCAGAAAGTTTCTGAATCAGTTTCTAGGATTTTGCTATTTATAGGTTTATGTTTGAGTAAAATGAACATTGTTGTTTTATTCTATAAACTACAGACAATATTTCTTTCAAATTCCATTTTTTTTAACACTGGCACATAATTCAGGTCTGAAAGGGTTAATAATAAGATAAACTTTCAGACTAAACCAAAATCTGAAGAACTTATGAGCTCTAAAGGTTAGCTAGTATTACATGCTGCTACATCACTACATTACGCTACTGGCTTTGTTTCACCAGATCCTCGGGCTGTTACGTAAACCCTCTCTCTCTCTCTCTCTCTCTCTCTCTCTCTCTCTCTCTCTCTTTCCTTCTTTCTTTCTCTTCTTATAGTTTAAAGGTCAAATCATGCAGCGGTTGCGAGAGCGTTTCCTCGTTGCGCTGCTTGCTCCGTTGCTGCGGTCTCCTTTCAGTTCTCTGTTCGGCGTCTTTCCGTTTTCTTTATTTCTGCCTGTTTCTCACAAACTTCAGCGCGGGCACGGGCAAGCCGCGGCCCTGTGTCGTCATGGCAACTGCGAGGATGTGCGCCCGCACTAAATGATTTTTCTTCCACAACATGATCGTCGTCACGTTCTCGGCTTTTCGCCCCTTTCTTCTTCTTCCTCTGAGAACCTCGTGATAGACCCAATCAGTGGCAGACAGGCGGTGATATTTTGTGTAGCCTTGTATATATATATATATGATTTAGCTATTTATAGGTTTATGTTTGAGTAAAATTAACACTGTTTGTTTGTTCTTCAAAAACTTTGGACAACATTTCTCCAAAAATTCCAAATAAAAATGTTGTAATTTACTTGCAGAAAATGAAAAAATGGCTGAAATAAAAAAAAAACAAAAAACAAAGAAAGCAACAAATCAGACCTCAAATAATGCAAAGAAAACAAGTTCATATAAAATTAAGTTTTAAGCGTTCAGAAATCTGAAGTTTTCATGCATCACAGTTTTCATGCATCTTGGCATCATGTTCTCCTCCACCAGTCTTACACACTGCTTTTGGATCATTTTATGCCTTTACTCCTGGTGCAAAAATTCAAGAAGCTCTTTGAGGACAGATCTGCACACTCTTGGTAATCTAATCTCAGTGTCTTCATGAGGGAGAGTCACCTGGAATAGTTTTCTCTGTGTCTTGAAGGAAGGAGTTCCTGGAGGTGCTTTTATTTCCTTCACGCTGTGAAGCTCCAGCTCATCCCAATTAAATCACCTCAAATCACCATCTCAGTTCATCAGGTTTAGATCAGGGGATTAATAATAGTGGAGGAATAACACTTTTGTTTTACAGTTTACTACAGACTTCCATATGTGTCCCTTAATTGTTTGCATGTCTTTAATATTTATCTACAATGAAGTTATGTGTATACATATATATATATATATAATTTAGGTTAGATAGCTGGTAGCAGCAGTGTGAGGATCTCTTATCATAGTATCTGAAGAGCAGCTCTGTGCGTCCTCGTGTGTTTGTAGGTGTCAAATTGGATTTCGCACCTTACACTCTGCCACCTCTGCTATCATGTGTGAAGTGTTTGTATGAGAGTGTGTGTGTGTGTGTGTGTGTGTGTACGTATATGTGTGGGTCTGTGTGTATTTGTGTGTGAACTGTCAGCACTGTCAGTGAAACAACAACGCGCGTGCACACACACACACACACACACACACAGTGTAACCTGCTGCACTCTACAGCTCTGTCTCTGGTTTGTTGCTGCTAACCACACGTGTGGTCCATCAGATATGGCAATGTCAGCTCTGCACACTCGGGTCGAGAAAACACACACACACGCACACACAAACACACACACACACACACACACACACACACACACACACACACACACGTACACACATGCACACAAACAGTATCTCACACTTTCAGACACCATAGTCTGGGTGGGAAGTGGAAGACACCCTCTCTCTTATACACACATTGTCTTATACAGAGTGGGTGGGGGGTTTTGTGGGGGGGGGGGGTGGAGACACTGTAACATGCAATTTCCCCTTGAAGTAGTAAGAGTAAAAACAGATAGAGAGAGAGAGAGAGAGAGAGAGAGAGAGAGAGAGAGAGAGAGAGAGAGAGAAATATATATAGGTCACAGCAACACATTAGTAGTTTCCAGCAGAGGTGTTGAGTAATTAAGTACAAATACTTCATTACCTTACTTAAGTAGAAATGTTGGTTAACTATACTTTACTGTAGTAAATATTTTTACATTTTTACACAGTTATCTCAACTTTCTACTCCTTACATTTTAATACAAATAGCCTCGTTACTCCTATTTCGTTTCAGCTAAAACCCCAATCCAGATAAATCTCTCCATCCAAATAGAGTGAATCTGATTGTGATTGGATGTAGAGAACTATAAACATATACCATTCCAACTCCCTATTGGTTTATACTGTGATCCATCACACCTGCACATGTCACCTAGTATGAAGAGACTCAAGAGAACTCCAGACAAACTCCAGCCCAACTAAGCTTCTTTAATATATTTAATATATTTACATTGTACTACAATACATTCGTTTTCATATAGGAGCATATATATGCAGCTGAAACACTATAGGGAATAGCCTAGTGCATCCCAAATTTATCTACATTAATATTCTTATAATATAGTATGACTTATATATATAGTCATTATAGCTTTTAGAAAAATGTGCACTATAGAGCTTTATTTTTTCTCCTTACATTACTTTTACTTTTATACTTTAAGTAGTTTTTAAAGCAGTAATTTTTAAACACTTTTACTTAAAGAGTAAAAAACTTGACTTCTACCTACAGAGTAATGAATGGAGATACTTCTCACACAGACAGATAGATAGATAGATAGAGAAAGAGAGAGAAAGAAAGAGAGAACAAAGATCACAGCCACACATTAGCACGTGTGCAGCTTGCCGAGTGAGAGGAGGGGCGGGAATGGAAAGTGTGTGTTGTGCTGGTCTGCTGAGAGATGGAAGTGCTGTTGTGTGAAGTTTGCACAATGGTGTGAAAAAGTGTGTGTGTGTGTGTGTGTGTGTACTTCTTTTCATGCATTTTCAGAAGAGAAACGTCCTGACTTCATAGGTTAGCTAACACTAGAATAGATACACTTGAGAAAATTTTAACTTTTTAACAATTTAAACAGAGAAAGTAGTATTTGGTTGGTGGGTTATGACCCAACGAACCTCACCTCTCCACCCTTTTTTTATAGAGCCACTAAACCATAAACCATTTTTTTTTCATTAAAAGCTAAAATGTATTCCTCTAAAGTAATGAAATATACCAGTCCTGATTAAAATTACTATAAACATTTCCTAACCTTTAAAAAAGCGTTTATTGTGGTCATTTCTGCCTCTGCAGCACCCCCTCAGGTTCAACTGTGCTATAGGTGAGGATGATGTTTCCATGTATTTTGGTACACAGTCATCCGCCCCCCCTGCTGATGTCCAATTATCTGCGTCTCACTTCTATCAGAAGCACACTGCTGCTGCTGCTGCAGCTCAGCCAATCAGCTCTCAATCTCTGTCCCTCCTGCCCTGCCTCTAAACCCATACATCACCCTAAATTTTTTATCCTGAGGGTGCAGTCAGCTAAAATCAGGGTTTAGTGCCAGTTTTAAAAAGAAAGTCAACAAAATTAAGAAGAGTTCCCAGGAGGGTTGAGTGTGTCATGTCAGAAGAATTATAATAATTTAAATCAATTTAGCTCAAAATATGTTGTATACAGATGTGTTACAGGTGTTACTTTTTCATGTTTTTCAAACATCTTTTCCGCAAATACAACAAGAGAAAATGCATTGTTTTTTTTCGTTTTTTCATCAAACAGTGGCTGATTATCAGCCTGCAGAATTAGCCTACTACTGTATTTTTTGCAGTGCTAGCTCTTCTTTCACCGTTCAAAGGTGGGTACCACTTTAAAATAAGACTACCTTTATAAAGGGTTTATAACTGGTTTACAATTAGTTTATTAATGGTTACTAATTAGGTTGTAAATGCCTTAAAATCATTAATAATTAGATATAACACATACGTAGAAAGGGCAACAATGACCTGCTGTTTGCCAAATGGTGAACCCGCCGCCGTCTATATTGTTGCCCTTTCTATGTATGTGTTATAACTGATTATTAATGATTTTAAGGCATTTACAATCTAATCAGTAACCATTAATACACTAATTGTAAACCAGTTATAAACCCTTTATAAAGGTAGTCTTATTTAAAGTGATACCAACACTAGTATATCATTGCTGTCCAATGAAAACAAATAGCTCAAAAACAGCATCTTTACAGGAGAGAGAAAATGTATTTGATGTAATTTTGAAGTATTTCTATTGGTCCGTTCATTGAGAAATGTTAACACAGTGTAAGGGACAGTTTGTCTGTTCACATTATGTAATAAACTTGTAAACTATTAAAATTGACAAAAATGGAGATACTTGTTTTTCATTGGACAGCGACGATATATACTTTTACACACAGAGTAATGAATGTGAATGTCCAATAGAGTGGAGGACATTGGTTAAAAACTTCAGAAGCACTGCTGCACTGTTTGATCCACTCCAGTCAAGTCCAGTGAGTAAAAGAAATAAAAAAAAAAACTGCTGGATTTTCATTATTAAATTCTGTTTAATGATGCACTTTCTAGGATTTAAACATTTAAACTCAGGATACTTGTTGCCATACCATTGTTGTTCTCAAAATTGACCCAACCTGCATTGTGGCCCAGGCTGAAGCTATTAAAAAACTGCACAAGTGTGGGAGTAGGCAGGTGTGTGTACAATCAGTGTGTCTTTCTGCGTGACCTATAATAGTCACATGCTCAGCGCTCGCTCGGTGGAGAATATTTTCTTTCTCTTCCTGTGGTGAACTATAAGGCCTGTCAGCTCTACACATATATCTCAAATCCACCCTCGCAGGGAAAGTCCCCGCAGAAGTCCCATTCACAAAGATCTGAAGCTTTTACACGTAATTTCACCGATTAGAATCCAGGAATATTCATACTCGCGCCCATGCACGGGTTGCCAGATTGCCGCTTTGTGGGCGTGAGCTGTTTTCGTTGCCGTGACCCTCTTTCTAACATTGTTTTTCCTCTGTGGTTGACCTGTGTCTTAGAGATTGTGCTAGTGATAAGTTTAACGTGCAAAGGAGTTGCACCCACGATCCTCCTCACAGTAGCAACGCATTAACAAATTACGGCATAGGGCCGTCCGCCAACATGGCGGGCACTGGAACTTCTTTATTTATTCAAAGCCGTGGTGAACTAAGATTTAAACACTGATCAGTTTTATCTCCAAATTTATCCCTTTGTGATAATGAGCTCCTATGGGTAACCATATCAAGACACATTTTCACACATTGTCTTGCAGAATATTGCACTAGACACTTCATAATAGCACCATTTTCTTTAAAAAAAGTTAAAAAGGTACCTAAAAATGTCACATTATCAAACTTTCTTGATCTAGAGGGTAGAGCTGGGCGATGTGAAAAAAAAGGACTTATCAGGGTATAGTTAAGCAATCAAACACTAGAGGAAGTGTGTTATGGCGAATAACATAACGTTGTTAGGTTAGCGTAGCTTGCTTTAGCCTAGCATTATCTTAGTGTTAGCTTAGCTTAGCCTAGCCTGGCTAGTTACATTTCAGGCTATCAGACTGTGGCCAAGGTGACTGATAGATTTTATTTCTCTTTTCTCCACAAAAGATGAGCCAGCGCTGCGGGATGCTGGCGAGCACGCCTTGGCTGGGCGCTAGCCTGTGCTAAGCTAATGCTGCTGCTGCTGGAGGTGATGATTCAAAAAGGTATTGTCGGAACTAACTGCTGTATGATCTTATAATTTTCTGTTACACTTAAAGGTTTCTTTTTACTCATAAGTGAGAGAATAAGGGAGGAGTTATCAAAAAATTTATTTAAAAAAGATATTTAGTCAGAAGCTATTACCAAACACACACCGCTTCTCATGCGGGATTGAACCCGTGTCATCAGGGTCGCAATCCAATACACTACCGCTGTCCCAGCTAGTGAATTGGGACATGGCCGGGAAAAAAAACGCCCTTATAAGGAGATAGGAAGTCCAAGAACGTGCAGAAAAAAGAGGACGGGTGGAAACTTAAGTCACGCCGAGCACGACACAGAGAGAGACAGGGGAGGAATATAAACAAAAGCTCTCCAGAGAAGCATTTTATGTTTTATTTTTTTCATTATCGTTATTATACTGCCAACCCCTGCACTAGGTCTGCCTATACCGGGCTCTACCATTTCATCATAATATAGTTTTCTCCAAATACTGAATTAACATTCGCACACACACACACACACACACACACACACACACACACACACACACACACACAAAGTTACCCATGCATCCATCTACCGATAATGAGTTTAACCCCAGTTTGGCCTTCCGTCTTGTAGATGATTTCCTAATTACTTTACACCATCCTGAGAGTGATGCAAAAACACCATCCCTCTCTCTCTCTCTTTCCTCATCTCTCTCTCTCTTTCCTCATCTCTCTCTTTATTTACACATCTCTCTTTCTGCATATCCTTCTCACACACTCTCTCACTCACTCACATTAATTCCTCTATTACTGGTTTCTTTTTTAGTGCTTTCTCTCCTCTTCTGTTCTCTTCTGGTCTATTATTTTATTATTTCTCTCTTTCCTCATCTCTCTCTCTCTAATTCTAAAGTTTTCCTCTCATTCTCTTTCTTTCTCTTTCCACATCTCTCTTTCTTTTTGCATCTCTTTTAGCTCTTTCTCTCACTCCTTTTAATTCCTCTATTACTGGTTTCTTTTTTCTTTCGTTCTATTATTTAATTACTCTCTCTCACTGTTTCCTTCTATTTTATCAACTCTTCCTCTATTACTTTTACCTCTCCTCTTCTATCTGTTCTGCTCGATCTCTCTCTCAATTCTTTTCACTCTTTACTCTTTCTCTCCCTCTTTTTCCTCTCACATATTCGTTCTCTTTCACTCACTCCCATTAATTAATCAATTATACTTTATTTCATTTTATGGTTTATCTCTCTTTCTTTTCCCATTTATCTATTATTTTATCTCTCTATTCTTCCTTTTTAATGCCTCTTTCTCAGTTACTCTCCTTTTCTTTCTGTTTTGCTCTCTCTCTCTCTCTGTCTCTCTCTCTCACTCATTCCCTTTATTCTCTTTATTATTAGTTTCTTTATTAGTTCTCTCTCTATCTCTTTCCTTCTATCTACTATCTATTATTTTAGTTTTATCTCCTTCTTTTCATTCTTTTCATTTCATTGCCTCATTTTCTTTTACTTTCTCCTCTCTCCTCTTCTATCTATTCTGCTCTCTTTCTCTCTTTCACAATGTTTTATCTCTCTCTTACTCCCTTGATTCACTTTATTATTAGGTTCTTTCTTAGCACCCTCTCTCCTTCTCTTCTCTTATATCTATTATTTTATTTTTCTCTCCTTCTTTTCTTCCATTTCATTGCCTCATTCTGTGTTACTATCTGTTCTGCTCTCTCTCTCTCTCTCTCTCTCTCTCTCTCTTTCACTCTGAGAAGAAGTGCAGTCAGTGCTATGTATCCTCCGTTTAGCCACTTTGACCTTCAGTTTATAACCGTGAGTCGTTTCCCTCCTCTTCCTCCTCCTCTACCTCAGGCCTCGCTGCCTCGCCGCCTCCGCTATTGATTTTAATAGGCGTGCGCTCGCCGGAGCATCCCCAGCTTTTTCTCTTTTTCACTCTTTTATTGCGGGCTGTAAAATGGCTGTAAAATAACAGAAGGGTGAGCTGGAAGTTTTCCATATACTGCAATCAGAATTTATAAATCGCTCTATTACCCCCCTTCCTACTGCTTACCCCCCCAACATCACTAATTACTCTCACACAGGACACACCCATAAACGCAGGATTTACCCTCTTTCACTCCCTCTCTCTCTCTTTCTCTCCTTTACTGATATTCGTTCTTTCTATCACCTCCCTTCTCATTTATTCACAGCCTTTTGCCCTTGTCTTACTTTCTCTACCTCTATATCTGTTTCTCTATATATACAATTCTGTGCAAAAGTTTTATTACACTTATCCATTTATCTCAGCAATATGAGTGTTTTTACCTGAAAAAAAGCACCACATATGATTTAAACAGATGCAAATGAACATACATACAGTAAAATGGGTACCACTTTAAAATAAGACTGCCTTTATAAAGGGTTTATAAATAGTTTACAATTAGTTTACTAATTAGGTTGTAAATGCCTTAAACATCATTATTAATCAGTTATAACACATACGTAGAAAGGGCAACAATGACCTGTTGTTTGCCAAATAGTGAACCCACAGCCATCTATACTGTTGCCCTTTCTACGTATGTGTTATAACTGATTATTAATGAGTTTTAAGGCATTTAAAACCTAATTAGTCACCATTTATAAACTAATTGTAAACCATTTATGAACCCTTTATAAAAGTAGTCTTATTTTAAAGTGGTACCGTAAAATGTAACAAGGAATTCTCATTTTTAACTAATTATGTTATATCCTGTGAGCCAAGCTGAAGAACAAAGTGTAGAGATTCGTGATTCTCCTGGATGCTCCTCAGACAGCATGTGTTTATTATGTTCAGTTCCATCAGCAGCTCACCTGATTTACCACATTCACCAATTGACAAATGAGAAATAACTCTATTAAACTCAGATGAGGAGGAGAGATTAGGAGATGTTTAAAGTAAAACAGGGCTGTTAAAGCTGTAACTGCTTTTTGTAAAATTGCTGTTTGTATTTATTGTAATGCTGTAATAGTGTTTTACTGAGCTAATAAACACTTACTGCACAGATAAGAAGCTTTTTCTTTACTAAAAATTCCCACAGGTGCCTAAAACTTTTGCAAAATTCTGTATATCTCTCCCTAGGTTTTCTTTCTCCTCCTCTCTTCTCCTTCTTTCTTTGTCGAATTCTCTTTCACTCGCATGCTACTGCTTTCTTTCCTCCTCTGTTCTCCCTCTTTCTCTCTTGACTTCTCTTTCACTCTCATGCTACCTCATACTTTCTTCAACTCTCTCACTTTCTCCCACACAACCTCTTTTTCTCTCTATCTTTCTCACGCTGTCTCACTTTCTCATTTTCATCACTCTCTTTCTCTTTTTTACTCTGTCTGTTCCACTCTAAATATCATCTTTCTCTTTTTACCTCTCTTCTTTATTTCCCTTCTCTCTCTCTGTTTCCTACTTTTCTCTTTCTACCTCTCTTCTTCATCTTTCTTTCTTTCTCTCTCAGTTTCCTACTTTTCTCTTTCTACCTCTCTTCTTCATCTTTCTTTCTTTCTCTCTCAGTTTCCTACTTTTCTCTTTCTACCTCTCTTCTTCATCTTTCTTTCTTTCTCTCTCAGTTTCCTACTTTTCTCTTTCTACCTCTCTTCTTCATCTTTCTTTCTTTCTCTCTCAGTTTCCTACTTTTCTCTTTCTACCTCTCTTCTTTCTATTTCTTTCTCTCTCTCAGTTTCCTACTTTTCTCTTTCTACCTCTCTTCTTTCTATTTCTTTCTCTCTCTGTTTCCTACTTTTCTCTTTCTACCTCTCTTCTTCATCTTTCTTTCTTTCTTTCTTTCTGTCTCAGTTTCCTACCTTTCTCTTTCTACCACTCGTCTTTCTATTTCTCTCTCTCTCTCAGTTTCCTACTTTTCTCTTTCTACCTCTCTTCTTCATCTTTCTTTCTTTCTGTCTCAGTTTCCTACTTTTCTCTTTCTACCTCTCTTCTTTCTATTTCTTTCTCTCTCAGTTTCCTACCTTTCTCTTTCTACCTCTCTTCTTCATCTTTCTTTCTTTCTTTCTTTCTTTCTTTCTTTCTGTCTGTTTCCTACCTTTCTCTTTCTACCTCTCTTCTTTCTATTTCTTTCTCTCTCTGTTTCCTACTTTTCTCTTTCTACCTCTCTTCTTCATCTTTCTTTCTTTCTTTCTTTCTTTCTGTCTGTTTCCTACCTTTCTCTTTCTACCTCTCTTCTTTCTATTTCTTTCTCTCTCTGTTTCCTACTTTTCTCTTTCTACCTCTCTTCTTCATCTTTCTTTCTTTCTTTCTTTCTTTCTTTCTGTCTCAGTTTCCTACCTTTCTCTTTCTACCTCTCTTCTTTCTATTTCTTTCTCTCTCTCAGTTTCCTACTTTTCTCTTTCTACTTCTCTTCTCCGTCTTTTCTTCTCTCTGTCTCAGTTTCCTACTTTGTTCTTTCTACCACTCTTCTTTCTATTTCCTTCTCTCTCTCTTAGATACCTACTGTTCTCACTCTTACACCCTCTCTCTCCCATTCTATCTCTCTATCATTTTATTTATCTCTTTTTGCACCCTCCTTTCTCTTCTTCTATCTGTTCTGCTCTCTCTCTATCACTCCTTTACTATCTTTCTCTCTTTCTATTTCTGTTCATGCACATTTATCCCAATTCTCCTTTCTCTCTTATTTTCTCTCTTTCTCTCTCTTTCCATTTTTTCTCCTCCCAATCTTTTAACTCCTTCTCCCTCTCCTCTTTTTCCTTCACCCTCTCTCTTCATCTCTAATTTCTCTCTCACACTCTCCGTCCTTTGTTGCCTCTCTCCTTATTTTTTCATGTCCCCCATATTTCCTTCTTTCTTTCATTCTGATTCTTTCTCTCTCTTTAAATATATTTCTCTCTCTACTTCTCTTTCACCACCACTTTCTCTGACCTCCATTCATCTCTCTCTCTATTAGCTGTAGCAGGGGCTGCTGGGCCGGGTGCAGTGTGGGTCAGTGAATAATGTGATGGAGGGATGACCTGCTCATATTTTCCTCCCGCGGTGAAGAGGAGGAAGAGAGGAACAGAGTGAGGAGGAAACTCTAACTGTGTACAGTTAACAGACCACTACAGTACTCGCAATCACTCCATCCATTTCTTCCAAACAAGATCTAGAGTACTGATTCATCTGACCACACTGCACACTTCCACTGAGAGATAGACCATACCCACATGTCTTCCAGTGAAGCCACACCGCATGCGGACATAGAGTTATCTTTTTGTCTTTCTTTGATGAACCTTGTTTTTAAACATTTAGATAATTTTCTCACTCATTTGTTGCAAACTGATGAACCTTTGCCCATCATTTCTCATCAAAGAAACTCTTTATTATAAAACACACCTTATTACATTTATACAATTTGAATAAAGGATAAAATAAATGAAATATAAATCAAAGTTTACTTTCTATCCAATCTAAACAGCATGATCTAACCAATTTTTACAAGTAAACTAATTTTCTTTGAAAATTGATACAGTATTGCAAAATAATTGATCACAATATTTCTGGGTATATACAGCTCTGGAAAAAAATAAGAGACCACTTAAAAATGATGAGTTCCTTTGATTTTCCCAAATAAAAAAAAAACTAATAACTGAATCAAGAGGAAGATGGATGATCACAAGCCATCAAACCAAAATGAACTGCTTGAATTTTTGCAGCAGGCGTAAAGCAGCATAAAGTTGTCCAAAAGCAGTGTGTAAGACTGGTGGAGAAAGAGATCATGATGCCAAGATGCATGAAAAAAACTGTGATTAAAAACCACCAGGGTTATTCCACCAAATATTGATTTCTGAACTCTTTGTTTTTTGTTATTTCAGACATTTCTCATTTTCTGCAAATAAATGCTCTAAATTACAATATTTTTATTTGGAATTTGGGAGAAATGTTGTCTGTAGTTTATAGAATAAAACAACAATGTTCATTTTACTCAAACATAAACCTATAAATAGCAAAATCAGAGAAACTGATTCAGAAACTGAAGTGCTCTCTTCATTTTTTTCCAGAGCTGTATTTGTGTGTGTAGGTTTGGGTGTAAGTGTACTGTAATTTTCACAAACAGAGGGAAAGTGTGAGAAAGACAAATAAAGAGAAAAAAACAAAAGAGAGAGAGAAAGAGGAAGAGAGAAATATGTGTCTGCTCCCTCGTTTCTCCCTACACACTTATAACTTGCTGCTGAGGGTTATTATTGCTCTCTACTCAATCTCTGCTCATGGAGATGGATGGATCATGCTGCTGGAGGTGAGAGGGCCTGTGTTTGTGTGTGTGTGTGTGTGTGTGTGTGTGTGTAGGTCATGGGGGCCCTATTACATTGCTGCCCACACACACTTTCCTCATGAGCCCATTAAGGGCTCTAGGGGAGAGAGAGAGAGAGAGAGAGAGAGAAAGAGAGAGAGAGAGAGAGAAAGAGAGAGAGAGAGAGTTGGGGAATGAAATCACATGAGGTCATAAATCTTGTAGTGGGCTCTGAGAATAGCTGCTGTGACATCATCACCCTGCCACAGGCTTCATCATCACAGTCAGGGAGGAGGAAACAACTCATACCGGAACACACACACTCACCACAGCCTTCAAAATACTTTTATCTACACCCAAAAATATGCATCCATTTATATGGGCCTCTGTGGACTTTTTATATTTAATTTTGTGTTCACAAATAGTGAAATCAGTGTTTTAAAGAAAAATAATAATAATTTTACTAAAATTAATGGCATCTTATCCTGCTCCCAGGACTGATTCTGGCCTTGTTTGGGGGAGGGGCCTATTATCTCTGGTTTGTGTTCACACACAATAACTCCTCTATCTATCTGAATTATGGATCGATTGTGCTTTATTAGGAAATACAAATTAAAAAGAGAATTAATGTGGTAAGTAAAAGCATTATGTTAATAAAATGAACCAATCACGCGACCGCACACATGGCATAGGGAGCAGTTAGATTCCCCAACTGCAAAATACGAGTTTCTCATTCTTTTATCTACACCAAAAAATATGCATGGTTTTGGTTGGGCCTCTGTGGGCCATGCTGTGTTCACAAATAATGAAATCAGTGTTAAAAAAAAAAGAAAAAAATACTATTACTAAAATGAATGGCATCTTATTGACAGAGAGGCCATATACTTTGGGCTTATTATCTCTGGTTTGTGTTCACACACAATAACTCCTGTAACTATCTGAATCATGGATCAATTGTGCTTTTTTTAAGCAATAGAACATGAGAGGGAGTGTGTTATCGCGAATAACATCATGGCTGTGATTTGGGATTTGTGATTCATGATAATACAGGTCCTTGAGTGTTCTATTGCTTTTATACAACTTTTTTTTTTTACAAAATTAATCAAGAAAAATAAAAGACCCTCAAAAAATGTATAATAAATAAGCTTTAATACGAGTTTAGTACAGAACTGTACCTACAAAATGGCGTATGGTTTATACGTTAGCTTGAAATCAAAATTGGGGATTAAGTGAGCTGGTAAACATTAGGGGCGTGAAATAACGCTGAAACTGCCCTTTCTTGCTCTGTGGAGTTGTCTTCATGTGAAAGCTGCGAGTTTGCGAGCGTTTCTGTCAGTTTGCCAGGTGGTGTTGGTTAGCTAGCCGGCTGGACTGTGGTTAGGTTAGTGTAGCTTGCTTTAGCCTAGCATAAGCTTAGATTAGCCTAGCCTGGCTGGTTACCGTTCCTGCTATCAGACTGCAGCTGAGGTGACTGATGGATTTTCTTTTTCTTTTTTTCCACAAAAGACGAGCCAGGGCTGCGGGCGAGCTGGGCACTATCCTGTGCTAAGCTAATGCTGCTACTGCTGGTGAAGGCGATGATACAAAAATGTCTTGTGTGTATACGCCGTTACTCAGCAACACATCCGCAGAGTGATCCAGATTTTGTGTGAAAAGGCTTAGAACACTTCTCAACCAATCAGATTGTGAGGTCGGAACTAACTGTTGTATAATTGGAAATATTGATGAAAAGAGAATTAGAGTGGTAAGTGGAAGCATTATATTACAAAAAAGAACCAATCACACAACCACACACATGGCACAGGGAGCAGATAGATTCCACCCCTGCAGTGGATCAACCGCACCAGAGATTACTACAGGATTTGTTCAGTGAGTGAGAGAAAGCAGATCATGGCGGAGGCAATATTAATAATTATTGTAATATGATATGAAATGTTTTTGATGTTGTGCAATTTTTTGTGATATTGTAACTGTCAATTTTTATCAAATAAAGGCAGGGCCTTCCAAAAAGAAAAAAGATAAAACTCATTTCACCTCTGAACACTCAAAATTTTATAAAAAAAATAAATAAAAAAAAGTAAAATTAATTAATAAATAATTCGCGTGGGGGGATGGGGTAACCTCCCTGAAATCAACTTTTGCAACTTAGGATGTCTGTAAACATTCTTATAATGTTCCCTGTTAGTTGGTAGGTTGAAAAAACACCAATGTTAGTGTTACGTTTTAAATACATGGCTCTACTGAACTGCGCTGATGTTTTATGAGCTGTGTAAAGTCATGACATCAATGTGCGTGTGTTTGTGTGTGTGTGTGTGTGTGTGTGTGTGTGTGGGAGCAGTGATTAGCCCAGTGATGTCACAGATTATACTTTCCGAGAGCCTCTCATTTGCTAGCCTGTAATGAGAAGCGTCCATTGCTTACACACGGCCTTTGAGTTTATGCACGCTTATACTTACAGACGTGCACGTGATGTGTGTGTGTGTGTATTACTGTCTGCAGTGCAAGATGGCAATCATACTTAAGTGAAATACACACACACACGCAATGATATACCGCCGGCCTGGTGGACGCAGTCTTGTTCGGTTTGGAATGGCAGGGTCTGTCTTCTCTGTTGTGTCTTTTCTGGTTTGAACTCTGTTTATGTCCATGTTTCTCACCACCAGACACATGACCACAATAACACACACTCACGTACACACACACACACACACACACACACCGCAGAGGCTTGGCCTGCTCCCCCACCACTCCCACCGAGTGTGTAATTACGCGACAACGGGGATGATTTCAAGAGTCGTAATTTCTCCCAAAGTAGCGCAGCACGTCTCTTTAGAGGCAGTCTCCATCTTCCCGCCTCTCTGTTGACCATATACTGGAGGCGAGACACTGGAGACAGGACAGTAGGAGTATTTCAGGTCCTTCCAGGTCAGGCCTGAGGCTGGATGTGGATTTCTGGTGGGTTTTAAGCTGATGGGTGGTTGGGTTTTGGAATTTCTGGCCTACCACAGCCTGGAGCCGTAATTGCTGTTGGGGCCTTCAGATACTGCAGGGATGCTGGAGATGTGAAGCTGAATTTACTAGATTTAGATGTTTATTTCTACGTGAACACTTTCGTTACACTAGCATTGCACTAGCACGTTATAGGACCGCAGTACTATATGATATGATGATGGCTTTGGAAGCTTACTTTTGTATAGGCTGTGAGGTGTTATCTTGTGAGTTGTCTTGAGGTTTAATGAACACTAATCATTTTTTATTTTGGCACTGACATGACTGGCTACCTGTCCTGTTCCAGTAGCAGTCCATAGTGTCTACCTTCCCCTGTCTATCTATCTATCTATCTATCTATCTATCTATCTATCTATCTATCTATCTATCTATCTATCTATCTACCTATCTATCTATCTTTTTATCTGTCTGTCTGTCTCACTATCTCAATAATTATATCTGTCTGTTTGTTGGTCTATCTATCTATGTATCTGTCTGTCTGTCTGTTTTATCTCAAGAATTGTATCTGTCTGTCTGTCGGTCTATCTGTCTGTCTGAACACATAAAAAATTCCATCTATCTGTCTGTCTGTCTGTCTGTCTGTTGAACACATAGAAAGCAATATATCTGTCTGTCGGTCTGTCTGTCTGTCTATCTATTTAACACATACAAAGCATTCTATGTAGCTGTCGGTCTGTCTGTCAAACATATAGAAAGCATTCTATCTGTCTGTCTGTCTATCTCTCGAACATGTAGAAAGCATTTTATCTATCTGTTGGCTAGTCGGTCCGTCTGTCTGTCTGTCTATCTATCTATCGAACATATTGAAAGCATTCCATCTATCGGTTGGTCTTTCCATCCATCCATCCATTTAGCCAGTGCACTCATAACTGTCTCTAAGTGAGGTCTGATATACTGTATATACTGTATCGTTTCAAAGTCTGTCCAAAGTGTGTGTACTTACAGTATTTAAAATTCCTTAATCCACATGTGTCACATCTGTACTGGGAATGCACCGGGTCATACAAGCATCATTACCCAGAGTTCCCAGTGCAGACCAGGCAAATTCACTGCACCAAAGATTTATCAGGATAGAAAACCCATTTCTACCAATACTGTAGGTCTAAAAACAGCACTCACACCACGTGACAACATTGTCTTCATATTACACTCCAGCATTGAAATTGGGTGCAAGAGGTGAAGAAAACTCTAGCTACAATTTTTTTCTTTCTTTTCTTGGGTGGAGTAAAGCTGGAACTGTGCCAACCTTTTTTTTTAACATTCTGTGTCAAAACAGATATGCAGGAAGTCTGCTGCTGCTTTGGACTGCCACATCAGAGAGAGAGAGAAAGAGAGAGAGAGCGAGAGGGTAGATATGGAGGGCAGAGCGATGAGTGAGAAACAGACAGCAGATGGGGAGACTGAGTGAAAATGGAGATATCGTGAAGGCGAGAGAGAGAGAGAGAGAGAGAGAGAGGGTGCAGAGGTGAATGAAAGATATAGAGGGCACGGAGGCAGACTCAGGCAGGCTGAGTGAAAATATAGATATCTTCAAAGACGCAGAGGGCGAGAGAGATAGAGATAGAGAGCGAGAACATATGGAAGAACTCCTCTGTGTCTCAACCTAATTGGTGTCAGTCATAAAGCAGCTGCACTGCTGGAAGCGATGGTGTCGGCCTCTGAGGGACTGACACTGATAAGCTGAGAGCTTTACTGCAGTTTACTGCCTCCTGTATACTCCATGTATACTCACTTTTTAACATATATACTCCTCTATACTCCTGTATACACTTATCTACTCATAATTACTCATTCTACAATCCTGCATACTGATCCATACACATCTATAATCCTGTATACTCCTCTTTACTCATTTACAATCCAGTATACTCATCTTTATTCATCTATACTCCTTGCATTCTTATTAATACTTCTGTATACTTCATCTTTACTCATCTACAATTCTGCATACTAATACATACTCCGCTATAATCATGTATACTCCTCTATTCTCCTTTATACTCCTCTCTACACGTATCTACTCATCTTTACTCATCTACAATCATCCTGTATATGCCTCTATACTCCTTCTACAATTCTGCTTACTGATCCATACTTCTCTATAATCTGGTATACTCCCATATACTTCTGTACAATCCCGCATACTCCTCTGTACCCCTCTATAATCCAGTATAATCCCATACACTCCTCTATAATCATGTATACTCCTGTTTACCCCCTGTATTCTCCTTTATACTCCTGTATAATCTTTTGTAGTAATTTTTACTTATCTATAATCCTGTCTCATGTATACTTCTCTATACTGCGTTGTAATGTGGTATACTCCCATATACCCCTGTATAATCGTTTGTACTCATAATTACTCATCTATAATCCTGTATATTCATCTTTACTCATCAATAATCCTGCATACTCCTCTGCACACCTATAATACTGAATACTCAACTTTACTCATCTATAATCCTGCATATGCCCTATACTCTTTCTACAATATTGTATACTGATCAATACTTCTCTATAACCATGTATACTTTTCTATACCCCTCTATAATCCTGTATACTCCTATTTACCCCTGTTTTCTCCTCTATACTCCTGTATAATCTTTTCTACTCATTTATACTTATCTACAATCCTATATACTCATCATTTCTCATTTATAATCCTGTGTACTCCTCTATACTCCTCTAAAATCCTGTGTACTCCTCTACACTCCTCTAAAATCCTGTGTACTCCTCTATACTCCTCTAAAGTCCTGTGTACCCCTCTTAAGTTCTGTTTACTCCTCTATACTCCTCTAAAATCCTGTGTACTCCTCTACACTCCTCTAAAATCCTGTGTACTCCTCTATACTCCTCTAAAATCCTGTGTACTCCTCTACACTCCTCTAAAATCCTGTGTACTCCTCTATACTCCTCTAAAGTCCTGTGTACCCCTCTTAAGTCCTGTTTACTCCTCTATACTCCTCTAAAATCCTGTGTACTCCTCTATACTCCTCTAAAATCCTGTGTACTCCTCTATACTCCTCTAAAGTCCTGTGTACCCCTCTTAAGTTCTGTTTACTCCTCTATACTCCTCTAAAATCCTGTGTACTCCTCTACACTCCTCTAAAATCCTGTGTACTCCTCTATACTCCTCTAAAGTCCTGTGTACCCCTCTTAAGTTCTGTTTACTCCTCTATACTCCTCTAAAATCCTGTGTACTCCTCTATACTCCTCTAAAGTCCTGTGTACCCCTCTTAAGTTCTGTTTACTCCTCTATACTCCTCTAAAATCCTGTGTACTCCTCTATACTCCTCTAAAGTCCTGTATACTCCTCTTAAGTTCTGTTTACTCCTCTATACTCCTCTAAAATCCTGTGTACTCCTCTATACTCCTCTAAAGTCCTGTATACTCCTCTTAAGTTCTGTTTACTCCTCTATACTCCTCTAAAATCCTGTGTACTCCTCTATACTCCTCTAAAGTCCTGTGTACTCCTCTACACTCCTCTAAAATCCTGTGTACTCCTCTATACTCCTCTAAAGTCCTGTGTACTCCTCTACACTCCTCTAAAATCCTGTGTACTCCTCTATACTCCTCTAAAGTCCTGTGTACCCCTCTTAAGTTCTGTTTACTCCTCTATACTCCTCTAAAATCCTGTGTACTCCTCTACACTCCTCTAAAATCCTGTGTACTCCTCTATACTCCTCTAAAGTCCTGTATACTCCTCTTAAGTTCTGTTTACTCCTCTATACTCCTCTAAAATCCTGTGTACTCCTCTATACTCCTCTAAAGTCCTGTGTACCCCTCTTAAGTTCTGTTTACTCCTCTATACTCCTCTAAGATCCTGTGTACTCCTCTATACTCCTCTAAAGTCCTGTATACTCCTCTTAAGTTCTGTGTACTCCTCTATACTCCTCTAAAGTCCTGTGTACTCCTCTATACTCCTCTAAAGTCCTGTGTACTCCTCTACACTCCTCTAAAATCCTGTGTACTCCTCTATACTCCTCTAAAGTCCTGTGTACCCCTCTTAAGTTCTGTTTACTCCTCTATACTCCTCTAAAATCCCGTGTACTCCTCTAAAATCCTGTGTACCCCTCTACACTCCTCTAAAATCCTGTGTACTCCTCTATACTCCTCTAAAGTCCTGTATACTCCTCTTAAGTTCTGTTTACTCCTCTATACTCCTCTAAAATCCTGTGTACTCCTCTATACTCCTCTAAAGTCCTGTATACTCCTCTTAAGTTCTGTTTACTCCTCTATACTCCTCTAAAATCCTGTGTACTCCTCTATACTCCTCTAAAGTCCTGTATACTCCTCTTAAGTTCTGTTTACTCCTCTATACTCCTCTAAAGTCCTGTGTACTCCTCTATACTCCTCTAAAGTCCTGTGTACTCCTCTACACTCCTCTAAAATCCTGTGTACTCCTCTATACTCCTCTAAAGTCCTGTGTACCCCTCTTAAGTTCTGTTTACTCCTCTATACTCCTCTAAAATCCTGTGTACTCCTCTATACTCCTCTAAAATCCTGTGTACTCCTTGTAATCTTGTTTACTCCCCTATACCCTTCTACAATGCTGCATACTCCTTTATACTCACCTATAATGATATGTATGTATATACTCTTTGGTCTCTAGCCCTCTGTAATATTTTTTTTACTCCCCTATACTCTATATCTACAATGTTGTATACCCCCCTAACCCTTCCTCCAAAATCCCTAATACCCATATATTCTCCTCTACACTCCATCATATTCTTATCTACTCATACATACTTCACAATACCCCAGTATACTCATCTTTACTTCAGTATACTCATCTATAATCCTGTATAACCCTCTTTAATTCGTTCTGTATTCCCTTACATATTCTTTATACCCCTCTATTCTGCTGTATAGTCCATTATACTCCTGTGTACTTCCATGACATTTCATTTTTCTCCAATTTACAAGCCTCTATAATAAACTATTTAAATTTTCTGTATAAAGGAGATACATTGGGGGATTTCCATTATGTGGATCCTATAGTGCTCCCACAAGTTGTGATTAGTGACAAGAGCAAGTGAAAAGGCAGTTTAGGTAGGTTTTAAATGGAGACATGAATGTGACAATTACACACTGCTTATATACTGTAGCCACCTCACTCTCTCGCTCACTCACTCACTTACTTACTCACTCGCTCTCTCGCGCACTCGCTCTCTCGCTCAGTGTTTGGCAGCTGTAACCCAGTGTTAAGTGGCTTTTCTAGTTTATCCTAAGAGGTCAGTGGGAAAAATAAAACATCACTCGAGATGTGCAATTACAGCCCTCCAACATGACAAACGTCTACTCGGGAGGGACTACTTTTTTTTTTTTTCTTTTCCCTTCTATCTTTTTTTTTTTCTTTCTCTCGTTCTTTTTGAAAGCGGTTCCATTTTTTAATAGCTGGTTCTTGACACTGCATGAACAAACGAAGGGCTGGGGAGAGCTGGTGGTGTGGTGTGTATCTGCATCTGTGTGTGTTTGAGATCATGTGAGCGTGTGTAAGTGTGTGAGAGAGTGTGTGTGTGTGTGTGTGTGTGTGTGTGTGTGTACAGGCACAGCCAGCACAGGCAGTAGCAACAGCGACAGCGGTTTAGTGGTGAGTGAATTACAGCCTGCTGCAAAGCTGTGGTTTCGCCTGCACGCACACACTCTCTCTCACACACACACACACACACACTCTCTCTCTCTCACACATACACACACAAACTGAGCCTGACGTGGTCTGTGTGATGCTCCATTGACTCACTGCTCTCTCATTAAAGGCTCCTATTTCATAGGCCCTGGTGCACAGCGATGCTGTAGGCCTCCTCTGACAAGAACACACACACACACATATATACGTACACAGACACACACACACACACACACCAATGACTAACATACACCCCTTACTTGGGTGGGCCTTGAGTAAGGCCCTAAGCTCCTCCAGATCCAGCTTAGCCACAGGTGCTGCTCTGTTCTGGCTGTGTGGGCAATGAAGCTACACACACACATATACTGTATATAAATATATAAATATATACACACTCACACACATACACACTCACAGTGGCTCATTAGTGAACCGTCTTCACTACAGGCCTCCAGATAAACCCAGCCAGATTTCCAAAAGCCTGCCGTCTCCCCGCCGTCCACCTTTCTGTCATCTCGGCGCGGTGTTGGAGAAAGAAATTAGCCTAAGCCACGTCCGACCGCACTGTAAATGCAGGCTTGACTTCGGGAGCCCCAAGTCGCAGTGCAGTCGCTGTAGTTTACCCAGCAGATTTAAACTGGGCTACTGGCTTTCACTTCCAGCTGTAGTGGAAAATCGTGGCAAACCGGGCAGTATTTTAGCTTAGCATTGAAGCTACGGGTAATGTGGGCTAGTTTTGGCTTTAGTATATGAGCAAGGTATGGTAATTTTAGCCTAGCATCACAAATACAGAAGATATGTGCTAGTTTTAGCTTTAGTATATGAGCAAGGCATGGTAATTTTAGCAAAGGAATACAAATACAGACAATATGTGCTAGTTTTAGCTTTAGGATATGTGCAAGGCATGGTAATTTTAGCAAAGGAATACAAATACAGAAGATATGTGTTAGTTTTAGTTTTAGTATATGGTCAAGGGATAGTAGTTTTAGTTTAGAAACACAAATATGGACAATATGTGCTAGTTTTAGCTTAGTGTTTAAGCAAGGCATGGTAAGTTTAACCTAGGAATACAAATATAAAAAAATATGTGCTAGTTTTAGCTTAGTGTTTAAGCAAGGCATTGTAATTTTAACCTAGGAATACAAATACAGACAATATGTGCTAGTTTTAGCTTTAGTATATGAAAAAGGTGTGGTAATTTTAGCCTAGCAACACAAATATAGACAATATGTGCTAGTTTTAGCTTTAGTATATGAGCAAGGCATGGTAAGTTTAACCTAGGAATACAAAAACAGACAATCTGTACTAGTTTTAGCTTTAGTTTATGAGCAAGGTATGGTCATTTTAGTCTAGAAACACAAATACAGTGCAGTCGCTGTAGTTTACCCAGCAGATTTAAACTGGGCTGCTGACTTGTGGACAGCTGTAGTGGAAATCGTGGCAAACCGGGCAGTATTTTAGCTTAGCATTGAAGCTACGGGTAATGTGGGCTAGTTTTAGCTTTAGTATAGGAGCAAGGCATGGTAATTTTAGCTTAGAAACACAAATACAAACAACATATGTGCTAGAAGTGTATGAACAAGGCATGATAATTTTAGCCAAACACAGACAATATCTGCTAGTTTTAGCTTAGTGCTTAAGAAAGGCATGGTCATTTTAGCTTAGAAACACAAATACAGACAATTTGTGCTAGTTTTAGCTTTAGTGTATGAGCAGGGCATGGTAATTTTGGCTTAAAACCTAAGCAAGGCGTGGTAAATTTATGTTAGTGCTTAAGCAAGGCATAGTAATTTTAGCTTAATACTTAAGCTGGGCATGATTATTTTAGCCTAGAAATACAAATACAGTAAATATGTGCTAGTTTTAGCTTTAGTGTATGAACAAGGCATAGTCATTTTAGCTTAGAAACACAAATACAGAACATTTTTGCTAGTCTTAGCTTTAGTGTATGAGCAAGGCATGGTCATTTTAGCTTAGTTATTAAGCAAGGCATGATAATTTTAGCCTAGGAATACGAATACAGAAAACATGTGCAAGTTTTAGCTTTAGTGTATGAGAAAGATGTGATCATTTTAGCCTAGAAACACAAAAACAGACAATTTGTGCTAGTTTTAGCTTAATGCTTAAGCAAGGCATGGCGATTTTAGCATAGAAACACAAACATAGACGAGTTGCTTTAGTTTTAGAACTGTACTTTTCAAACGAGTCAAACGGGATGTTAATCTACATAGATTTCTTTACTGAAAACTGTTTATTTGGGTGAGTAAAGCGCTTCCATTTATTTACAGTAAGCTTAGATTCTCAAATTTCTCCAGCACTAAGGCTTAAGCATTAGCATTAACGGCTAACCGTTAGCAGGTAATGTTAATGCTGCTTCAGCAGTGCTAGCCGAGGTTAGGTGCAGGCTACAGGCTGATAATACTCATCTCTGAACAGGAAAATAGCAGTTAGTGGCTAATGCTAATGCTAATGCTCTCGAGTTTTGGAGCTGGAGAACTAAACTGAAATTCCTGTATAACTCTGTACTTCAGTGGAGTGGCTTTACTACTCCTTAATACCTGCCTGGTAGAGTTCATACATAAGATGCACTGGATCATAAGGCGCACTGATGATTTTCGGGAACATTTTAAGGATTTTAAGAGCACCTTATAGTTTTATAAAAAAATATGCATGCAAGAGAAGGTAGATATCAGGGGAAAGGTAACATACTTATGGTAAGCTAATTGGAAAGATGCCTAACACGGTAAACATGCAGGCTACAGTCCAGTATACTTCCTTTTGAATGACAAAAGAGTTAGCAATTAGCAAGGTTACTGGGTAATGCTAATGCTGCTCCAGCAGTGCTAGCCAGGGTTAACAGCAGGCTACATTCAAATATACTCACCTCTGAATGGTAAAAGAGTTAGTGCTTAGCATGGTTAGAAGCTAATGCTAATATTGCTCCAATCTCGAGTCTCAGTGCTTGAGAACTAAACTGAAACTCCTGTATAACGCTGTACTTCAGTAAAGTGGCTTTACTGCTTTAATCCTTAATACCTGACTGGTAGAATTTCTACATAAGATGCACTGGATTATAAGGCAGACTGAAATTAAAGGATTTTAAGTGCGCCTTATAGTGCGAAAAATATAGTAATTTTTGGACATTTCTTGTGACTTTTACCGTTTCCTTTTTAAGACGTCGCTAAAAGTTCTCATAACGTTCTCTGTTAGCTTGGCCACCCTCCAGAACCTGTTTGTTTCTTCTCTGTTGCGCTTTGTGTGGGTGCGGGTGATCTCTGAGTAGGTGCAGGTGAGAACAATACCGAGAGCATTTTGTCAAAGCGATACTCCGCTTCACGTCTGTGGCAGACAATAGATTTGCTAACGGTTGAGTTTCGGTACCTGTACCTCCCGGCTGCGGTGGAGGCTGAAGCTGCGAGTGGTCTGTTTGTGTTCCACTGCAGTGTGAGCTCCAGCGCTGTCACAGATACGAATTTTAACATGCGGTCGGCCTGCGGTGTTCCGACACATACTGCAGCCCGGCTAATCTGTGACGCACTTCCTGTGTACTGCCATTTTCTGTTTCTGAAAAGTCTTGACCTCAGCAGCCACTTCCTGTCTGAGATGAGAGAGCTCTCCACAGCTTCGAGGGAGAGTGGAACATGGAGGCGGCGGCAGAGCGTCCTCAAAACACAGAGGAACCCGGCAGGAGAGGAGCTCAGAGTGAAGAAGAAGAGTGGGCCTGATGCTGCTGATGATGCTGCTGCTGACTGTAACTGGCTGTGTAATCTTACTGTATACTGAAGTTCTGAGATGATTCAGAACTATACAGATTCACAGCAGCAGCTGAGTGACAGATGAAGCTACTGGAGATCATCATTACATAGATATAGTGTTTCTTAAAGAGATAATGAAAAAAAAGTTTAATATTGGAAATATATAATATACTAGATAAATAAAAACAAAATTAAGACTGAATGCTTTCAATATGTTTTAAAGACAGATAGACACAGACAGACAGATAGAATTCTTTAGACAGACAGATTGATAGATGGATAAAATGCATTTAATATGTTCTAAATATAGGTATACACAGACAGACATTTTCTTTCTTTAGACAGACAAACAGATAGATAGATAGATAGATAGATAGATAGATAGATAGATAGATAGAATTCTTTAGACAGACAGACAGACAGACAGATTGATAGATGGATAAAATGCATCTAATATGTTCTAAATATATATAATATAATAAGACAAATAGAATTCTTTAGATAGACAGACAGATATAATTCTTTAGTCAGACAGACAGACAGATAAATTACTTAGACAGACAGACAGATAGATAGATGGATAAAATGTGTTTAATATGTTATAAATATAGGTATACACAGACAGACAAATTGAATTCTTTAGACAGACAGACAGTTAGATAGATAGATAGATAGATAGATAGATAGATAGATAGATAGATAGAATGTGTCCAATATGTTCTAAATATAGGTATACACAGACATACAGATAAATTATTTAGACAGACAGACAGACAGACAGACAGATAGATGGAAAAAATGTGTTTAATATGTTCTAAATATAGGTATACACAGACATACAGATAAATTATTTAGACAGACAGACAGTTAGATAGATAGATAGATAGATAGATAGATAGATAGATAGATAGATAGATAGATAGATAGATAGATAGATAGATAGATAGATAGATAGAATGCGTCTAATATGTTCTAAATATATATAATATAATAAGACAAATATAATTCTTTAGGTAGACAGACAGATAGAATTCTTTAGACAGACAGATTGATAGATGGATAAAATGCATTTAATATGTTCTAAATATAGGTATACACAGACAGACATTTTCTTTCTTTAGACAGACAAACAGATAGATAGATAGATAGATAGATAGATAGATAGATAGATAGATAGAATTCTTTAGACAGACAGACAGACAGACAGATTGATAGATGGATAAAATGCATCTAATATGTTCTAAATATATATAATATAATAAGACAAATAGAATTCTTTAGATAGACAGACAGATATAATTCTTTAGTCAGACAGACAGACAGATAAATTACTTAGACAGACAGACAGATAGATAGATGGATAAAATGTGTTTAATATGTTATAAATATAGGTATACACAGACAGACAAATTGAATTCTTTAGACAGACAGACAGTTAGATAGATAGATAGATAGATAGATAGATAGATAGATAGATAGATAGATAGATAGATAGATAGATAGATAGATAGATAGAATGTGTCCAATATGTTCTAAATATAGGTATACACAGACATACAGATAAATTATTTAGACAGACAGACAGACAGACAGACAGATAGATGGAAAAAATGTGTTTAATATGTTCTAAATATAGGTATACACAGACATACAGATAAATTATTTAGACAGACAGACAGTTAGATAGATAGATAGATAGATAGATAGATAGATAGATAGATAGATAGATAGATAGATAGATAGATAGATAGATAGATAGATAGATAGATAGAATGCGTCTAATATGTTCTAAATATATATAATATAATAAGACAAATATAATTCTTTAGGTAGACAGACAGATAGAATTCTTTAGTCAGACAGACAGACAGATAAACTATTTAGACAGACAGACAGACAGACAGATAGATGGAAAAAATGTGTTTAATATGTTCTAAATATAGGTATACACAGACATACAGATAAATTATTTAGACAGACAGACAGTTAGTGGCAGTGCTTTAGACTGCTGAACCACTCGGCGCCCAAGTGCTGTTTAATTAACTGTATAATGATATTTCTTCTACTACTGTTGAAGGGTAGTGCAGTTATCTTGGATTCTGAACTTGTGAGTGTGTCCTGTGTCCTGAAGTTTTCTCCTTGGAACTCCAACATTTGGACAATTCCAAAATACAAAAAAAAAAAAAAAATCAAATGAAACACATTTCCTAATGTGCAACAACAACTCAAACAACTCAAACATTGTTTCTCTTTAAGTGGTAATGGTCAATATTGGTAAAACTGAAACTTGAGCCCAATGTTTGTAGATTCATGTAAAGCATGGATCTCTATATCTCACTCTACCTGTCATGATTAGGAGGATGTGTGCTCTAAAAACAACACGGGGGTAAGTTTTAATTTCACCAGAAGAGCAGCTGATCTGATATGAGCTAAATCTATTTCTTTGTTTAGTAAGTTCCTCTTCTCGTTTGAGCCACTTGTAACTTCCAGTATTTCCAATGTGAACTGTTTACTCATTCAGCGCCAGTACTTACTTCCCTTTAGCTACGCTAAACATGAACTGAACTACATGAACAGGGGCTTCCTGTGTTTCTAGGGTTCACAGTGAGTGAGCAGTGTGTTTATGCAGGGTTTGTGTGGAGAAAGTTGGAGCGGTAAGAACTGGGTGCAAATTGTTGTATCTTTTTAAATCTCTACTGGTAGAAATGTTAAAATATCAATTTCAAAGGTAGGAAATGCAAAACAAATGTAGGAACAAATACGTAGAAATGACAAGTAACAACAGTTTTGCCTGCTCTGGACGCTACGGCGTTCCCGCTCCCCCAGTTACTGATTGTTTGCACCTGTCCTGTCTAGTATGAATACCCCCCAGTTTGCTCTGTTCTGTGCTGAGTATTGAATCTAGTTCTCTAGCTCTTCTACAACGTGTTTCTTTGTTTATTGCCTTTGTTACCAACTTTCCGACTATCAATTTTTGCCTTGCCATCTGTACTGTTAAAAATAGTTTTTTGAAAGGTATAACTGTATTATGTGTTATGATGAAGAATCATGATTTGAAGAAAGGTTTAGAAGAGATTGAATAAACACTTCATAAAGGTTTCTTTAGGTGTTTACAGATCAGAAGTTATTTTATACATTAATTTAACAAAAGTTAGAAAGATAGATTTTTGTTAATGTTAAAGAAAAAAGAAAACAGAAGAAAACAGAAATCAAAAAATCAGCAATTTCAGTTCAATATATCATATAACAGACGAACATAGTAATATTTGAGAAGTAAAATAAAGTTTACAGGATTTACAGAAAGTGTGCAATAATTCTTTAAACAAAATTAGATGGATCGGATCAGAAGGGCCTTAACTAGAATTACAATAATTAAGAGAATGTGTACACAAGGTGTACTTTTCCTGCTGTTATGACAGCAACTACACACTGACACGCCCTAAATCAAGCAGTGGGGTGTGTGGTTGAATGCTCAAATATAGATCTCTAAAACTGGGCCCTTAGTTTTCAACACAAACTGGCATAGTACCTGTTGAGGAGCAGGAAGTGCATATGAGTGCGGCGTATTGTAGTTTTTTTGAGTGTTGCAATAGAATAGCTAATAAAAATCTCAGTTATGTGCAATAATTTGCAGTATTTTACAACATAATCCTCCTCAAATAACTTCTCATTCTTCTTTCATACAGTAACCGCTCCATCTCTAGCATTAAGCAGTAAGTAGAACACTGCCTGTTGTGTCGGCTCATGCCAGATGAACAATGCTGCGCCAGATTTGATGCTAATTTAATGAGACTGATGATCTTATTTGAATTTTTATTCCACCTCAAACAGTTCAACACTTACATTCTGTCACCCGTACAAGCAAAGCGCTAAAAGAAGTGTTAACTTAAGCAGTGTTTAAACAGACTCTTTACACATTCCTTCCTGTTCTGCTACAAATAATTGCATATTTGAGAAGCATCACAGTATTCAGTCAGTCAGAAACTGGATGGGATGATGTATCTATCTTTCATTGGGTTTTTTGATGCAGATATTTCATTCTGTTTGAAGTCGGACGTTGGAATTTTTGAGTTTGAAGTGAGAAATTTCCACTGGAACGTCCCAAAAGGTCGGATTTACTACTGGGAAAGTTAAAAGAGCCTCAACAACTTTGAGTTCAACTCTGATGAACTTATCCTGTACAACAGAGGAAACTCTCGCTCTTCCTTTCCTAGGGTGGTCCTGATGAGTGCCAGTTCCATCATTTAGTTCTTGCATATGTTCAAAATATGGATTACTCAAATATTCACTATTCACTGTATACCTGTAACTCTACCTCTTCACTACTTTACTTTAACTGATGCTCTCAAACACTTTATTAAGAGGCAAGAAATTCAAGTAATTAACTCTTGATAAATTCAGCACAGCTGTTAACTGAAAGCCTGAATTCCAGATGACTCTACCTCATAAAGCTGACTGAGAAAATCCAGCCAAAATGTGCAAAACTGTCTAATCTAAGCAAGAGGAGCTACTTTGAAAATTCTAATAACTCATAGTTTGTTTCTTTATAGTTTGGATGACTTTAGTTTTAATCTACAATGCAGAACATTTAAAAAATCAATCAATCAATCAACATTTATTTCCACTCGGTCAATACATTGATGGTAACCCTCATTTTTTTTTATGTAGCCGAGCTTACACAAAATTTAAAGTGATTGAAAATTAAGTTTAAATTATAGAAACAAGCAAATAATGTAAGATTTAATTAAGAAAAAATAAAATAATTAAAAACAAAGGATATGCAAAGAGGCTAAAATGTTGAGCAATAAAACAAAGAGATAAATACGTAGAGTAATAAAATATAAACACAGTTAAAGAAATTCTAAAAAAGTAAATGATGGAACTAAAATAAATAAAAATAATAAGTACAAAATATATATAAAAATAATAGGAAGAAATAAATGAAATAAAAAAGGTAAAAGGCCAAAAGTAAAGGCAGTAACAAAACAAATAAAAGGATGAAATGAATAAAATAAATAAAATAAAAGGACTAAAAGGTAAAACATAAAATTAGATAAATAAAAAAGACATAAAAATAATAATTAATTGAAAAAAAAACCTAAATTTAGGTGTTCAAAGTTTTGACTGACAGTATATCCAGAAAGTGCCATATCCCAAGCTCTGATACATCAGCTAACAGACGCCTGTGTTGACCACCATCACATTAGCAAATGTTGAAATTTCCTTCGGGACAAATAAAGTATCTATCTATCTATCTATCTATCTATCTATCTATCTATCTATCTATCTATCTTTCTATCTATCTATCTATCTATCTATCTATCTATCTATCTATCTATCTATCTATCTATCTATCTATCTATCTATCTTTCTATCTATCTATCTATCTATCTATCTATCTTTCTATCTATCTATCTATCTATCTATCTATCTATCTATCTATCTATCTATCTATCTATCTATCTATCTATCTATCTATCTATCTAGGACTGATAATCGAAGAATGCGCTACCCATCTACAAATCAAGAGAGAGCACGGCCAAAAGCCAAGAGAGTTGTGCTCTCTCAGACTCCGGCTGCTGATGCCGAATCCTAGCATGAGCTGGGATTCTAACTAGCAATCCTTAGACTACTCTGAGCCCCATGAGGCTGCTAATATTAAGTACAAACTTTTTAAAGCATGCTGTGTGGCTCTGTCTTGCAGTAGTTAGAGTTTTGTTTAAGTGTCTCGACAAATTAAGATGTTTACAGCCAGTAACTAATTAGCAGGCCTCGGTGTGCGGTTCTGTCTGATGCAGCTTCTTTGTGTCTGCTCCATCACTGGCCCCCACAGCTAATTAGTGATAGAGCTGTTATGTACTCAGCATTCTCCACACCAGCCTACAACCAGCCTTTGATACTACATCTAAAAACAAATGTAGGTTCAGACATCACACCCCGCAAGAAACACTGTTAATAACAGCTATCACTATATATACAGTAGATTTATATATATATATATATATATATATATATATATATATATATATATATATATATATATATATACAGCTCTGAAAAAAGAGACCACTTAAAAATCATGTGTTTCTTTGATTTTACCAAATTGAGAACCTCTGGAATATAATCAAGAGGAAGATGGATGATCACAAGCCATCAAACCAAACTGAACTGCTTGAATTTTTGCACCAGGAGTGAGTAGCATAAAGTTATCCAAAAGCAGTGTGTAAGACTGGTGGAGGAGAACATGATGCCAAGATGCACGAAAACTGTGATTAAAAACCGCCAGGGTTATTCCACCAAATATTGGTGAGGTAGTCTCAAAATGAGGTGTGTTCAGATAAATTACTAGCATATTTCTATCTTGCCAACAGAAAACACAGGTGCGCCACTGACTGATTAAAACCCTGACAACAATCAAGCTTTAGACATTCATTGCTATCTTGCTATGGTGCAACGCAGGTGCAACGCACCCCCACTTATTATGCACACAGAGAAATGCAGCACAAACCAAGCTCTTACATCAATAATGCTTACACACCTTCACAGCATAAACACGAAGATCAGCTTCCTCTGCTGAGAAGAGCAGAAACGCTGCACCATTAAAATAGCAATCCGCTATTTCAAAGTCAGAGCGCACCTGGATCTTAAAGGGAATGGCTACTGACAGTTTCGAGGAACATAAGATGTACTTTTCACGCCGTTACGATAGCAAAGACTGACACTGAAACACCCTAAATCAAGCTGCATTGTGCACAGTTGATGGCTCGCCTATAGATCGCTAAAATAGGGCCTTATGTGTTATTTTTCTTATATTTCTTATATTTTTCTTATATTGAAAGAATCACACCTGTAACATCACTTACCCCAACATGTCTTACAGTAGTAATTATTTGATAATGCAGGTAAATACAGGGTAACACAGGATGATGCAATGAATTTTTTATACCCTGCATTCGAGTGTACTTTCTGCCCTCGGGGAACACTGTGATTGGTCCACTGAGCACACAGACCAATCAGGATGTAAATCCCGCCCACTGAGAACACCAACAGGTGTTCTAATAGAGGTTCTCTGTATGTTACACTCACTACCGACATCACAAGGACAGTGTATCTGATTTACGAGCATTAGAGAGCCACTAACAGTATGTGGGAACATCACGTGAGTTCCAGGAGAAGTGAGATGTCTGCCGGTTTTAAACTAAAAGAGGATGAGAGGTGTGTGAAGGCTGTGCTGTGTGTGTTAGACTGGTGTTACTGGGTGGTATAGATTTATCAGGATGTCCGAAAGAGAGAGAGAGAGAAAGAGAGAGAGAGAGAGAGAGAGAGAGAGAGAGAGAGGGGAAAGGCCAGACAGCAGCTCGGCTCAGGCCCTCACAGTCGATTGCTCGCTGGAGCTGAAAATGTGTTTTTGGATCTGGGTTTGACATGCTTGCTGTCCTGCCTGTGGGGGGAAAGAGATGGAGGGAGGCGGGGGGAGGGGGGGACGGACAGAGACCAAACATCTCAGGGGTGACAGGATGTTTTGGAGAGGTCAGGATTTGTGTCTGTGGGAGAATACAGGCGGAGAGAGATCGTGTAATATCAGAAACGTGAGGGATGTGGAACTGTACGTGTGTTCTTTGAGATATACTGTCTATAACAACGTAATATCAGCATACAGTGTGTGATTTATCACCTGTGTCTGTGTACCAGTTTGGATGTGGGAGTGTAACTATGAAGAAAAAAAAATATATGGAATTATTCAGTAATAAAAAAAGTGTTTAACAAACCAGAATATGTTTTATATTTTAGATTCTTAAAAGTAGCACCTCTTGCTTAGATGACAACTTTGCACTTTTTCATTCATTTTTATTACTGATTTTGTTCCTACATTGTAAATGAATAGTGAAGACTATGAAGGAACACATAAGGAATCATGTAGTAACTTAACAGTATTAAACAAACCAAAATACTCTGTAAAGAAGCATTTAGATACTCTCATCTGGGGAGCTGTTAACTTGTGGTTTCTGAGGCTGGAAACTCTTCCTTGCCTTTCCTTTCCTGGGGCGGTCTTGATGAGTGCCAGTTTCATCACCATAATGTTTTTGATGGTCTTTGCAGTGACTGCATTTAAAGGTACATTCCGATTGTCTGACCTGCAGTTGTTGCATATGCTCATAATATGTATTAGATCATTACTCAAATAGAGCTATTTACTGTGTACCTGTAACTCTACCTCTTCACTACTTTACAACTGATGCTCTCAAACACTTTATTAAGAGACAAGAAATTCAAGTAATTAACTCTTGATGAGTTCAGCACAGCTGTTAACTGAACAGTCAGGCATGACCATATCTAAAATCTATTTACTCCACTGCTGTTCCTGTCCGATGCCTTCAATCTCCAGTCTTTGTTCCAGAGTTTGAAGGAGAAGGGGTGAAATCCTTCAAATAAACGTGAAATAAACCAATCACTTGTCATTCCCTTTAAGAGGCAGGTGAGCTCTGACTTTGGCGCGTTCGTATTTTAACAGCACGGTGCTTTTGCGCGTCTCAGCAGAGGATACTGACCTGCCTGTTCACGCTGTGAAGATACACCAGCAGCTCATTTAAAGGAGCAATGTTATTTTTTTTCTTGTTTGGATGACTTTAGTATTAATCTACAATGCAAAAAAATGTTTAAATAATGAAAAAAATACTGACTTTCTTTTAGGATGTGTCTCTTTTGATAGGTACTGTATATATCAGCACTGGTGTGCACTGGGTCCAATCAAAACTAAAGCTAACTCAGTGTATTAAACCTTCTTTTAGCACAAAATGCTGCTACTGGGGATGAACTGAGAGGATGACATACTGGGAGAATACTGTGTACTGTGCATGTGTCAGTATGAATTCATGTATTTCAAGGTCTTGTGCTTAGGATTCAGGAAAGGCCTGAGCATATGATGGACAGTATAGTCTCTCAGTGTGTGTGTGTGTGTGTGTGTGTGTGTGGTGCTGAGTGCACAGTGTCAGATTGAGAACCCTCAACCTGACAGAAAGACTCCAGGCTTCAGTGATTGCTGCGTTGAGGGATGAAGTGGGGAATCTACGAGCAGGCCACTGTTTTTCCCAGAGTGACGATCTATTCTGACAGTCCGCCAAAGCGTCAGCGTCAGAGAACACAACACCCACTGACCGAGGAGCTCAATCGCAACAGACAGGGATCACTACATTGTAAAATATAATATATGACTCAAATAATTTAAATAAATTAATATTATAATAAATATAATATAATCTGGTAGCATTTTACTTTTGTTGTAGTAAAACATGATAAAAAGTACTTATCTTTGATGAATAGCACACCTCTGTTTTCCCACAGCGTTCAGAGATCCAGAAATTTTAACAGTTTGTCCAAAGACCCTTCAGACTGGGTGACACAAGGCATAATTTTCCCTGCAAACCAGTTTTTCCACCGTTATCCAGCTCAAAGTAGCTCCACACCTCCTTGCTAGAATTCGGAGAGCTCTGACATTTAAAATGAGGCATTAATGACTTAAAAAGTGCACTGTTTACATCCTATAACGCAAGCTTCAGCTCCGAGCGCTGCCATTACTGTACTGATAATAACATAGACATATATTTACATAGACTCCTATGGAGTATATATATATATATATATATATATATATATATATATAGATATATAGATATATATATATATATATATATATATATATATATATATATAGCTTGGAGCTGAAGCTAGCATTATAGGATGTAAACATTCTAGCAAGGAGGAGTGAAGTTACTTTGAGCTGGATAACAGTGGAAAAAACTGATTATCGGGGCAAATTATGCTCCGTATCATCCAGTCTGAAGGGTGTTTGGATAAACTGTTAAAATTTCTGGATCGCTGTGGGAGAACGGAGGTGTGCTGTTCATCAAAGATAAGTACTTTTTATCATGTTTTACTACAACAAAAGTCTATTTTACACCAGAGTTCTCCTTTAAATGGTTCAGTAATATTCAGTAAGGCTAATTTAAGCAGGCATGTCTTATTACAACTTGCTTGATACAAAATATTTAGAATTTCCCATTAAAGGCAGATTATTTCTGCCTAATTTATTAATTTAACTTGAGTATTTAATTATTTTATTACCATGACCATTTATATTTATTTAAAAAAAAATTGCATTGATATTGCGATTAGGGGTGTACCATATCACATCATACACAATATTTGTTTTTTAAATATCGTGAACAATATTATACCCTGAAACACATGAAATATCGTATCATATCACCCACCCCTAATTATCACATCAGGGTTCTGCTTTTTTTTTTTGCTGTTTTCAGCAAAAAAAAACAAAAAAAAACACACTGTTCTCATTTCCCATTATGTATCTACTAGAGACAGATTATATCTGTCCAGTATCATTTATTTTACTTTAATCCTGAATATATGGAGATATATAGAGTGCATTATTAGTATTATTAGTACCATAACATTCTGTATCATTGACTTTGTTTGAATGTTACAAATCTGATCAAATTTGTGTATTTTTTTAATATCTCAGTTAGGGCTGTGCCATATCATATTAGCTGCGGTCCAATCTGAAGGGAGCTGCCCAACTAGGCAGCATTTGCAGGCAGCATAGGCGCGTTCCCGAGAAAAGGACTGTCCCATTCGGAAGGTAGCATGTGCTGCCTACCTGGGCAGCTGCCTTATTTTACCCCGATTCTGAAGGCAGCGTGAGATGTATCCTTCACGGCGAAGGCAATCCCATGATGCATTTCACCAGCTCAGAGTTCCAGCGCTCAGATTTAAAAACATGGCGGACGGAGCCGGCACTGCGAGGGAGTTTCTGTAAAAATGTAAGTAATTTCCTCCTGTATTTCCACTCACCGCTGCATGGGTTTATCAAACTAGCATATTTTAGACTGTTTTAAGTTGTTTTCCATCGTTGTTTTCGCCTGTACTTCGTTTAATGTAAGACCTGACCGGCGGAAGCTACCGTTAGCTTATCGCGCTAATTTACCGGGTAAGCTAACACGCATCTAGCCGACTTACAGAGTACCAAACGCAGCTGCAGCGCTGAGGAAACCCCCGCTAGGAAACAAAGATACCCTGGCCGTCCAGTATAAAAAGTTTTAACTGTTTTAAGTCACTGTTACGTATAACTAAGTGATTTACTGTGTAAATAGTGTAAACGTGTAGAATAACCTGTAATTTAGTCATTTAATGCGTAAACAGTTTAATTGTTAGAGGGAATAACTAGAGTTACCTGTAACTGAGTGATTTACTGTGTAAATAGTGGAATTATGAGCGTGTTCTCCATAAACCACTGTTACTAATTCAGATTTATTTTTTCCACAGGGATGAACGTGGGCCGGGGAAGGTGAACGCTGGTCAGACCGGCTGGAGGCAGCGTTAGCTCCCTTTATGAATATATATTTTTTTCTTTGAATGTAATAAAGTTTTCTCTCTTAACATTATTATTTTTGCTTGCTGTGTTTTATAGTCACTATGCTTATTGTAGTATCACATCTCAACTAGTGGGTATGGGTAAATAAATAAATAAAAAGTTTATGAATCATGTGTTTTATGCAACTAAAAGGTAAAGATAAATTAGCTGACTGTGTATGAATGTACTATTGTGTGAAACGTAGCTTAGTTTGATAATTTAGCTCTGATGGCTCATACAAAATATTTATTATATTATGGTTTCATTACTCATGCATTTCTATGAAGCATCTAATCAAAAATAAATTAAATACATAAATAAAACTGACCATACTCTGAGAATTAAGTGAGGAAAAGTGTAGAATTAAAGTAAATCATGAATATTTAAATATATGTAATATTTGGATGAGTAAAAGAGAAATAGCTGCCGCTGCATTGAGATTTATCCCGAGGTAAGTGATCATTAACTTTAGTTATTTATAAACAGCTCACGGGCACAGCGCGCTAGACGTGATGACGTATGCTGACTCCAGAGCGTGTCCCGAACGCGCTGCCTTATAAGATCCCTTATGGGTGAAAATGCTGCCGAACGAGGGAGCTGCCTTTGAAGGCAATGACTACCTAGGCAGCTCCCTTCAGATTGGACCGCAGCTATTATATGTAACAATAAAATTGAAATACCATGAAATCTTGTGATATTATTCAAATTCAAATCAACTGTGTAAACTATACCAAAAACATCGGTTAATACAGCAAACCACAGTGTTACAAAACCTATCAAACATATGTTTGATAGTTCCTTCAATCAGTTTCAGTTTGAGAATACGATCATCAGTTTGTGTATATTTTAAGCAACAGTGTAGGTTTTTTATTGGCTTATTCCGAACGTGGAATATCCGACTGAACCAGATGTTTTCCGATACAGTCAGCGGCAGCTGATACAGCGGAAATCATACAGAAGAATACGCTCACATCTCCGGAGTATTTCTAGAGTAATTCACAGTCAAATTGTGTTTTTTTTACACCCTCTATTTTTTTCTAGTCTTTTTTAGTTGTTGATTCATTCATGAAGTCAGTAAGAGTTCCGCTGTCAGTTTCGTTATGAGCAGCTGTTATTCTTGGTACCACTTGCTGGTATCTCCCTGTGCCAGGGGTCAAAGAGTAACAACAGGAGGAAACTTCAGGCGAACCTTTAATGTTCCTTCAGCACAGATACAGTACCAGTACAGGAATCAGCGTTACACATCTTACAACTTGTTTAGAGGCAAGACCCCCAACAGGAATAATACAGAGCAGCTATTATTTGGTTGGTGACAATGAGATGTTTAAGAACTCCAGCAGCACTGCTGTATCTGATCCTCTCTCTATCCCTGTCTCTCTTTCTCATATCTCTCTCTTGCTGTCTCTGTCTGTCTCTCTCTTTGTCTCTCTCCTTCTCTATCTATCTCTCTCTCTCTTACTTTCAATTTATTTATCTCTCCATAATCTCTGTTTTTCTATCTATCTATCTATCTATCTATCTATCTATCTATCTATCTATCTATCTATCTATCTATCTATCTATCTATCTATCTATCTATTTCTGTCTCTCTTTCTCTTATCTCTCTCTATCTCTATCTTTCTTTCCCTCTATCTCTATCTATTTCTTCTCTATCTATCTATCTATCTATCTATCTATCTATCTATCTATCTATCTATCTATCTATCTATCTATCTATCTATCTATCTATTCATATCTGCATCTTTCTTTTATCTCTCTCTAGCCCCTGTATCCCTTTCCCTCTATCTATCTATCCCTCTTTTTCTCTCCCTCTCTCTATTTCTCCTCTCACACTATCACTTTATCTTTTTCTATCTATCTATCTATCTATCTATCTATCTATCTATCTATCTATCTATCTATCTATCTATCTATCTATCTATTCATTTCTGCATCTTTCTTTTATCTCTCTCTAGCCCCTGTATCCCTTTCTATCTATCTATCTATCTATCTATCTATCTATCTATCTATCTATCTATCTATCTATCTATCCCTCTTGTCTCACTCTTTCTCTATCTATTTCTTCTCACACTCTCTCTTTCCCTATCTATCTATCTATCTATCTATCTATCTATCTATCTATCTATCTATCTATCTATCTATCTATCTATCTATCTATCTATCTATCTATCTATCTATCTATCTATCTATGTATTTCTCCTTTTAATCTTTATTTCCCTCTCTCTATCTTTCTCTCTCTCTCTCTCTCTCTCTCTTTCTCTCTCTTGCATCGTTACCACAGCAACAGTTGTGTGAACATCGTTATTAGCATCACGTGAGCCTCACGCAACCCAACCCACTGAATCCATGGCGATGATGGAATCTCAAGTCTCCTCACACGCCATCAATCGCTCATGAGCGACGCAGTCGTACGTTAATCTGAACTCTATCGTGCGGTCGCGGTCGCTTTTCTTTCCCCCTCTTAAACGCCGTGTTTGGCCGCAGCGATTTGTTCCAGAACAGAAAAAAGAAATGATTTATGGAGCCGACCCGCTTTCGTGACATCATGTCCTCCGCCTGCCTCCAAATCTTTCAGCTGCGAATGTCATCATAACACCAGCCATTACAGTCCCGAACCTCCAGCCCTCGCGCCTCAACACTCGCGCCAGGACCGGGTCACCGACACAAACATTTACTGCTCCGTAAATCAGCGGCTGGTTCTGAAAACTCTAATCCAAAGCCAGCTTTCCTCCAGAACCACAGTTTGGATCCTGTGTTGATGGAGTTCCACTAGGCCTTTGAGTGATATCTAAACGCTAAATGGAGATATTAGAGTCAACATACAGCTATATATGATAATTTACTGTATGCTATATAAAGTTACAGTCATTATAGTGTTATGAATTGTGTGTGACAGTTCAATTAGCAGGGTAAGAGCACAGTTCTGCTCAAAATATTGCAATGCACAACATTATGGGTGACATACCAGAGTTCAAAAGAGGACAAATTGTTGGTGCACGTCTTGCTGGAGCATCTGTGACCAAGACAGCAAGTCTTTGTGATGCATCAAGAGCCACGGTATACAGGGTAATGTCAGCATGTCACCACCAAGAAGTACCAACCACATCCAACAGGATTAACTGTGGATGCTGTAAGAGGAAGCTGTTTGAAACGGATGTTTGGGTGCTAACCCGGATTGTATTCATAAAACCACGGCTGATCAAATCACGGCAGAATTCAGTGTGCACCTCAACTCTCCTGTTTCCACCAGAACTCTCCGTCACCACGATAAATTATTGTGTATTCTAGAAGCAAACTTTTGAAGCTAAAAAATACAATTGTGATCAATTGAAGTAATAATCATTTGGACTTTGTCTGAGGGAGGAATCTGAACCTACTGTACTGTGCATGCAGGTAAGCAGATAGAAAGATGTTAGAACTTTTAAAATAATGAGTTTTTGCTTTTATCGCAGTTAAGCATGAACCAGCTTGGCATCAAAGCACTGCTTGGCATTTATTTGTGTGTATAACGAGTGTAACGCTGTGTGAAGGACGGGACGAGGAGAGCGGACGCTAATGCAAGTATCATTTATTATAGAACACAAAACAAAACATAAATCAAACAGAAACTCAGAAACATGAGACTAACTAACAGGCAGGATTAAACACAGCCGTGACAGACGTATACACGCACAAGAACCGACAAAAACACTAATGACAGAGACGCTTAAATACACACACAAGGCGGGAAAGAGAACAGGTAACACCTGGGGACTGACTAATGAGGGGCGGAGCTACAAATGGACACAGGTGAGTGGAAAAACACTGGCAGAACACAGGGGCACGGGTAACGTGGGACAACACAGGCACGAGGACAGACAGGAAACAGGGCCAGGCGTGACAGAAACCTCCCCCTAAACGCGCAGCTCCCGAGGCGCGTAAAAACAAACCCCGGGGGCTGGCGGCAGGGAGAGGCCGGGGAAAACAGGAGACCGAACGGGAGACTGGACAGGGAACTGGACAGGTGACGGAGACTGGACGGGGAACTGGACAGGAGACAGAGACTGGACGGGGAACTGGACAGGTGACGGAGACTGGACGGGGAACTGGACAGGTGACGGAGACTGGACGGGGAACTGGACAGGAGACTGGACTGGAGACTGGACATGAGACGGAGACTGGACAGGGAACTGGACATGAGACGGAGACTGGACGGGGAAATGGACAGGAGACTGAGACTGGACGGGGAAATGGACAGGAGACTGAGACTGGACGGGGAAATGGACAGGAGACTGAGACTGGACGGGGAAATGGACAGGAGACTGAGACTGGACGGGGAAATGGACAGGAGACTGAGACTGGACGGGGATATGGACAGGAGACTGAGACTGGACGGGACCGGACATGGGAACAGGGACGAGGACATTGACAGGGACGGACACAAACACGGTGACTGGGACAGGAACAGTTAAACCACAGGGGACAGGAACAGGAACGAACACAGATATGGGGACCAGGACAGGGAGAGACAAGGGAACAAAAAACATAGGTGGGTGCCCAGGACTGGCAAAAGTCTGAGGGGATAGCCTGGGCACATAACTGGGGGCAAAGTCAGGAGGCCTAGGAGCAGGCCTGGAAATACGGGGCCTGGGCCCAAACATAGTTCTAGGAGCTGGAACTGGCGTGGGTGTGGTGACGGGTGCAGCTTGGACAGGCGCGGCGGCGGGTGCAGCTTGAGCAGGCGCGGCGGCGGGTGCAGCTTGAGCAGGCGCGGCGGCGGGTGCAGCTTGAGCAGGCGCGGCGGCGGGTGCAGCTTGAGCAGGCGCGGCGGCGGGTGCAGCTGGCGTCGGAGCTGGAGCAATAGGCACCACTGGCACAGGAACACTGGCGGTGGGCACCGCTGGCACAGGAACACTGGCGGTGGGCACCGCTGGCACAGGAACACTGGCGGTGGGCACCGCTGGCACAGGAACACTGGCGGTGGGCACCGCTGGCACAGACACAGGAGCGGACTTTGAGACTTGGGCTGAAGGAGATTGCGTGGAGATGAGGGCTGCTGGCACTGGTACGGAGACTTGGGCAGCTGGCACTGGTACGGAGACTGGAACAGCTGGAGCAGACACTGAGACTTGAGCATATTCAGCAGACACGGAGGCTTGAGCAGCTTCAGCAGACACGGAGGCTGGAGCAGCACGCACAGCAGCATATGCAGAGTCTAGAGCGGCAGGAGTTCGGGGGCGTGGCTCAGCAGCCGAAGATGCCTCGTAGGTGGGCGTGTCCGCCGAGTGAGTTTCGGAGCTGGGCGTGTGGAGATCCAGCGCTGCTGCTGTGAGGCCTAGAGCCGCGGGTGAAACAAAAACCCGGACTGGATTATTACTCCTGGAGAGCGGCTCGTCCACCGCAGCAGTCCCAGAGCGTGGCGTCTCATTCGCGGGCTTCACGGAGTGCGCCGTCTCAGCCGCGAGAGTCGAGGAGCGCGGATGAGCCACGGGAGTCACGGAGTGTGGCGTCCCATCCACGGGCCTCACGGAGCGCGGCGTCTCGGCCGCGGGCTTCACGCGAGCTGGCGTGGAAACAAGAGGCGGCCAGCAAACAGGTGCGGGATCAGGCAGCGGAAGGCGGGTTGGTGCGGAGAAAGGCTCCTCGTCCTCGGAGCTGCTGGGAACACAGCCAAGAAAGTCCCACGGCTCCCGGGTAGCCCGGCCTCCTCTGTAAAGAGAACCGAGGCTAACCGCACCAACCCGTATTGCCCCCCCAAAATTTTCTCCGCTCCGAAAATCCTCCACAGGTGAGAGGGAGCGCTGAGAGCGCCGCCGCCCACCTTTTCTCCTCCGGCGCCGGGAAGTGGAGGAGTTTTCAGCCGCATACTCCTCCTGAACACCGCGAGAGAAGGGAGTGGGTCGGATAGCCAGCCTGGATCCATAAAACGGATTACTTGCAGCGTCCATGGTTTTAGGTCGGTTCTTCTGTAACGCTGTGTGAAGGACGGGACGAGGAGAGCGGACGCTAATGCAAGTATCATTTATTATAGAACACAAAACAAAACATAAATCAAACAGAAACTCAGAAACATGAGACTAACTAACAGGCAGGATTAAACACAGCCGTGACAGACGTATACACGCACAAGAACCGACAAAAACACTAATGACAGAGACGCTTAAATACACACACAAGGCGGGAAAGAGAACAGGTAACACCTGGGGACTGACTAATGAGGGGCGGAGCTACAAATGGACACAGGTGAGTGGAAAAACACTGGCAGAACACAGGGGCACGGGTAACGTGGGACAACACAGGCACGAGGACAGACAGGAAACAGGGCCAGGCGTGACAACGAGATACGGTGCTCCTGCATGGTTAAGATAGGATTGGGCAGCTGACTGTTGACTGTTGTCAAGGTTTCAATCAGTCAGTGGTGCACCTGTATTTCCCACCACAAAAATAGAAACACGCCAGATATTTACCTAAACACACCTCACTTCCAGACCACCATGCCTTATATCATCAGCGTAGATATATTCCTAAACTCTGACACTATTTTAAGAGAGCGGGCGCAAGGCATGAAAATAGACTGTTGATGAAGTGTAAGATAGCAATGAGCATCGTAACTCTATAAACCGGAAAGAAAACGGAACTACTGTATATTGTTGATGATTTTTTTTTTTTAAAGTTAATGATTTTAGCAGCATATTGCTCACTATAAAAAATCACTACAGTAACATTTCATATGTCTTTTTCTGCAGCAAAGATGTTTAGCTCAAGCACAGGTGAAACACTGACATTACAGATATTATAAGCTGTAATTTTCCTCTATAAAAGGCATGACGCTGCTGCAGACTGAGGTTAATATCTGCTTGTGACCCTTCTATGACAGTAGCATAAAAACCACAAAGGAAATAATTAGGATGAAATAGTAAGAACTAATTAAGTGCTGTGGGGTAAGTGCACATATGTCAACAAATAATGAAGGTGCTGAAATGTGTGTTAAAAGGATTTCTTTTATTACATAAAGGAAGGGCGGGTATATGATCCTTGTTATTATTATACTGTATTAAGTGCAATGTGCTCTATAAGCTAAATTCTGTAGTACAGGCAGAGATAATACTGTAAGACGTTTCTGGTGAGCTCTTTCTATGTGGAGATACAGTATGTGGAAGTGTAGTAATATAAGCAATATAGAAAAGCTACAGTACTAGTCAAAAATTTGGAAAACACCTTGAATTCAGTGTTTTTTTTTTTTTACAAAACAATCATAACCAGCCATCTGTCTTTGCTGATTTCAGATGTCCCCATTGAAACCAAGTGGTCCAGCAGTCTAAAGCACTGCCACAATGATCGGGAGATCGCTGGTTCGAATCCCAGTCATGCAGCTTGCCATCAGCTGCCAGAGCCCTGAGAGCGCACAGTTGGCCTTGCTTTCTCTGGGTGGGTACAGTAGATGGGGCTCTTTCCCCACATCACTCCTAGGGTGATGTTGATCAGCACAAGGCTGCATCTGTGAGCTGATGTATCAGAACCGAGTCGCTGCGCTTTACTCCGAGCTTTACTCTGTAATGCTGTATCAGCAGCAGTTCAAAAAGAGGCGGAGTCTGACTTCACATGTGTCAGAGGAGGCATGTGCATGCATTCACCCTTCGTCACGGGGCGAGTAACACAATAGTAACACAATAATTACTTTTACTGGTAACTAGTTACTTTTTTTTATAATGGGGTAACTTAGTTAGTAACTCAGTTACTTTTTTGGAGACGTAACTAGTCACTAAGTAGTAACTAAAAAGTAACTAATTACTTTTTCAAAGTAATGTGCCCAACACTGGATATACCGTGAAACCAATAGAATCTTGATAAATAATGTGATATGCATTTTTGGCCATACCGCCCAGCACTATAATGTAGTAATCTTGAAATTGACAAAAATTGACGTACTTGTTTTTCATTGGACAACAATGATAAGTCAGCTAAGCTTACAAAAATAGGAAAATTTAAAATGTGTAGCGACAAGAAAGTGGTCATAATGTTATGCTTGATTAGCGCATAGTGCAGATAATATACTGTATAGTGTACATTATCACGCTGTGTGTTTTCCCAAGCTGAGTCCACACTGTTCTCACTGTTGAGCTGTACATTAAATGAGTCTGGCTCGCATCCAGAATCCAGGAAGATTACTGAGGCCTGTTTGGGCCATGTATATATGGACAAACGAGATCCAGAGCAGAGCAAGGGCATACCTGTCAAGTTTTAGATTTAAGAATAAGGGATATTTTCCTCTGTACTCCTAAAGCCGTCCCACCAGCCCAACGAAGGTTCAGTATCCCTTACATTTTAAGACGGGTTTAAAAAAAATCTAAAATAACCACAAGTGAACCACTTACACACTACAATTAGATTATCAGAATCTGAAATGTTGTGGACATTCCTACATATGTCATTCTTTTAATACAGCCAAATTAAAACCCCTTTCTAGATATTTAAAAAAAAATAAGATTTCATGTCTTTTTGTAATAAATGCACTCTTTTATATGATATATTTTTTATTTATTTAATGGATTTAAAATTGAACAAAGGGTGCACAAATTCTGCAAAATGACTGTAGGTGAACTAAAAATAGTATCATGAGCTTTTACTAAAAGGACATGGACCAGATATGTTCCATCAGTAAAAATTAGTCCTAAGGGGCCTGCACAATATTTTTTAATTAATACTTCTTTCTTTTGATCACCCCTGATCAGTTCAGTTAATTTCGGTCCTCTCCACATTTCTAGTTCTAGAGTCACAAGCTGTATTTTTAAGCAGCTATCAGAAAAATCTCATCACAGTTTACATGATTAGCCTACCGTTACCTTTCTTTTAGAAAAATTGCTGTATATCCATGTATGTTTTAACATCAGCTGCTCTAACTAGCTGCCTGAACTCACAGCGACGGGGGGCTTTCCCACACTGACCCTCCTTTGCAAGCTGATTGGCTGTTTCTCCTGAAAGGCGGGACTTTCTCCTTGAATTGGCTCCACGATTGGTTAAGAGAGCGGTCAGTGCCCTGTCTCCTCAATAATATATATTTTTTTATTTTAGTATAGTACAGGAAATTTACGGGAAAATACTAATACGGGAGGATGGCGGGGAAAGAGGAGTAAAATACGGTAGTTTCCCGGCCAAAACGGGAGACTTGACAGGTATGCAAGGGTAAACATTAATACAGAGGGAAATGAACGAGCTGCTGTGCGGCTCACACATCTCCCATTTTTCACAGCAGTAAAAGAGAATTTTACACGACTTTATCCCATTAACACCAGCGAAATATTCTATTTGTTTTTAGCTTGCCATCAGTGCTGCTTATGCTAATTGGCGGGGAACCGCGGGCTTGTTGGAGAGACATTAACATGCAGCAGGCTTATAATTAGAGAATTAAAAGAAAGTCCATTTTTAATCTTCTTTGGCAAAGAAGACTAATGGTCTTTGCCTCACATGCGCAGTCAAAGCATTAATCTCTGTTGATTTGGCTAATTGCTTTCTGTCTCTCGCATTTAAAGAGCACAGAACGATGATTATAGCGCTCCCTAACAGCGAGCTGCACGGGTAAATCTATATCCGGATCATCAGAGCTGTGGGGGCCTGCATGCTGAGGAGGTTTTAATTCGGGGGGGCGGGGTGGGTGTAGCGCTGCGGATCAATGGCGCATCCATCGGGCCTTAGGAGGACGAAAAGAGCATCGGATTTGAGGAGGGAAGGAGGTGGTAAGAAGAGCCAGATGTGAAGAGTAATTGAGTTGGCCTTGTGATTCTTCAGGAAGTGTGAAAAACAAAGAGTGAAAAAAGAGAGATAGAGAAAGAGAGAGAGGAGGTTGAGAAGGTTGAGCGAGATAATCAGGGTGTGTGAGCACTTTGGAAATATGTGTGTGGGTGTTTGTATATATGATACTAGGGGTGGGCGATATGGCCCTAAAATAATATCGCGATATTTCATGGTGTTTTTTTTTTTTTTTTTTTTGCGATAACGATACTCTTAGTAATGTAAAAAAACACTGAATTAACAAAAAACTAAAAAAAAAATAATCAAGAATTCACTACTGCAACAAAATTGCATACTATATGATTTGGCAAGCCCCTGAAAAAACTGAGATATTAAAAAATACAAGAATTTTATCAGATTTGTAACAGAAGTCAATGATCCAGATGTCATAATAGTACAAATATCTCTATATATCCAGGATAAAAGTAAATTAAATTATACTGGACAGATATAATGGGAAATGAGAACAGTGTGAATTTTTATTTTGTAAATAAAAAAAAAAGCAAAAAAGTAGTACTCTGATGTGATAATTAGGGGTGGGCAATATTGCACGGTATTTCAATGTATATAATATTGTTCACAATATTCAAAAATGATGCCGTTAATATTGCATATATGATACGATATAGCACATCCCTAACTGATAATGAAACACAAGTGTCTCTATTTTTTACTACTATTTGAACGCACAATCTGTCCCTGACACTGTATCAAAATTTCTCAATGAAAGGACCATTAGAAATTTACATTAACTTCCATTTTTATCACTTATATCAATTATCTGAACTTTCTACTCCTTACATTTGACTAAAAACAGCCTCGTTACTCCTATTTCATTTAACCTTGTTTTCATTCCGGCTTCTCTTCGTTCAATAAAACCCCTATCCAGATAAATCTCTCCTATATCCAGATAGAGTGAATCTGATTGCGATTGGATGTAGAGAAGTATTAACATATACCATTCCGACTCCCTATTGGTTTATACTGTGATCCATCACACCTGTACACGTCACATACCCCCACCATCCCCCCCCCCCCACACACACACATTACAGCAAGAACATAGCAGACGTATGTAGTCTAGTATGAAGATGATCCGTGCAGAGACTCAAGAGAACTCCAGACAAACTCCAGTCCAACTAAACTTCTTTAATATATGTCATATATTTACATTGTACTAAAATACATTCATTTACAATGGGCATATATGCAGCTGAAACACTATAAGGAGCATAGCACATCCCTAATTGTATTTTCAAGCATAACATTTTAATATTTTAACATTATAGTCATTATATATATATATATATATAGTCAAATTATAATTTTATATTTTTAAGCAGTTTTAAAGCAGTACTTAAAGTTTTTAAACACTTTTGCTTAAAGAGTAAAAAGCTTGAATTTATGCTTCTTACAGAACTTTTACAGAAGTATTTTTTAAACCCTAGTATCTGTAATTCTACCTACAGAGTAATGAAGAGATGAAGATTCTTCTGTCATCAATTTTTATAACAATTTTTGATCAAATGTTTCATTAGTTTAATGCTCACTACTTGATTTGAAGTGCACAAATGTCAATATCTGATCTGATATGGCAAAAATCTGATTTAGAGTCAGTTTTAATGGACCCATCTCACACTGTGTTAGTGTATGCAAGGGTTTTCAGTCAGGGAGAGGTTTGAGAGTGTGTGTGTGTGTGTGTGTGTGTGTGTGTGTGTGTGCGCTTGTGAGCGATTGTGCGAGGCACCCTCAGGCTCGTCTGATCCCGTGTCTCAACCCCTGCTTGATAACTCCATGTTCAGAGCGCGCCTCTGTTTTCCCACCGCTGTCAGTTCCTTCATTCCTCCTCCCACTCCCTCCATCCCTCCCTCCCTCCCTCCCTCCCTCCCTCCCTCTCTCGCTCCTTCGCTCCCTCCCTCCTTCCCTCCATCTCAGCCCTCCATTCGAGTGTGTTCTGACAGGAGATGCAGCTCAAAAGCAATCCATCGTTGGTGAAGGAGATATTTTTAGAGAGCTCATGTCAGTCACCAGGCGTGGAAGTACTTGTGTGAAGTCAATTTCGCCTGGAGGGGGATTTCTCGATCTCGGCGTGGCGGCGCGAGCACGGGAGAGAGGGAGAGAGAGAGAGAGAGAGAGAGAGAGAGAGAGAACGTGAGTGCATGAAAGAGAGCATGAAAGACAGCTTTTTCCCCCCTTTTTCTTCCTCTCGGTTTTCTGGGAAGGTCACGAAATTAGCAGCCAGTGGGCCTGACTCACAGAGGCCCTGCAGGGACAGATAGCCTTTGTGTGGGCCATGCTGGCCTCCGCTGGCTGGCTGGTACACACTGGGCTGGATTGTCATGGCATGTCAGCCTGCTCCAGTCTCCTCTCTACACACACACACACACACACACACACACATTTACCCTGCCTGAGAAACAGAAATGGGCTGGGCCACACACACAGAGGGCAGAAAAAGTTAGTGCTGATAAGTTATGGAAATGATACAGATAAGTACTGCATTCACACCCATTATTATAGTCATTTTCTCAGCCCAACATTATGCTGTTATAATGTTTGTCATGAAGACACAGATGCTATGATTGCTTTAATTGCGGTACGCATTTACTGTGGCATTCTTTCAATAAGCTTCTGCAACGTCACAAGATTTACAGTATTTCAATCCAGTGTTGCATTAATTCATTTTTCACCTAGATCAATCTTGCAGCAGCATTGATGATGGTAGAGTCTGACCACTGCACAAAGCAGCTCTTCTCCATCCAGCACATCCCAAAGATTCTCAATGAGGTTAAGGGCTGGACTCTGTGGTGAACTCTCTCTCAATCCATGTGTGAAAATGATAAATGATGATCCAATGCTCCCTGAACCCTGAACTCTTTCACAAAAATATGGCCGTGCCATCAGAGAAGAACATAAAATCCATTGATGGAATAATCTGGTCTATATTCAGTATATTCAGGTAGTCAGCTGACCCCATTCTTTCAGCACATACTGTTGCTGAGCCTAAACCTGCAGACCAACTGCAGCATCAACCAACCAACCCCACACCATTTACTTACTTACATCCAGGTGGAGACTTTTTTTTTTTTGGCCAGGCAGTGTATCTAGGTCCTGGTATAGTATGGAATTAATACAGGTAGTGTTTGTAACAAAAAACTGCACTATTCCAACAGGACAATGTTAAAAACAAGTGTCTCCATTGTTGGCGATTTTTAGTTTACTACAGAATTTGAACACACAATCTGTCCCTAACACTGTGTCGACATTTTTTTTTAATGAAAGGACCAATAGAAATTCTCCAAAATGATCTAAAAAAGAGTATTTTTACATTGTCTTCCCTTGTAAATTAAGAATATTTTATGTCTTCTCTGTAAAGTTGCTGTTTTAGAGATTGGAGATGTTTAGCAATTACATTGATTATCTGAACTTTCTACTCATTACATTTTAAAAATAACCTCGTTACTCCTATTTCCTTTCAGCTTGTAGAAGATGAAGATTTAATGTGATAAACACCCACTAAACAATAGAGGAAGAAAAATAACACATTTTGCGCTGAAATTCAACTTCCTTGCCACGCAGCAACAAGAGCATCTGCACAAGTACTTATATTCCCAATTCTACTGTATCTACTGTAACTGTAGATCAATCCTTATTTATAAACTGAAATAAACAGAATCCCAAATGCCTCAAATGCTAAACTGCAGTGTGGAATCAAAACTGACCAGATCGAACATACTGTATACAATTTTACCAACACATGAACTTTGGTTCAGGCTATTGTTCTGAACTTTTAAGTGTGTATTTATATCATCTATGGGCTACACCTTTTCGTCCAACATCACAAATGCTCTTCTGAAAGAATGCTCAAAAATTCCTACAAACCCACTCCTAAACCTTGTGAAAAGCCTTCCTAGAAGAGTTAATACATATACATGTAAAGCCAGACTCTGTTTTACATTTTTAATGTAAAAATATCCTTGTTACTCCTATTTATTGCATCTTGTAGAAGATAAAAGATCGGAAATTTGATTTTGTATGATGCCATATCACCTTTGGTCTTCATGACAGTTATTTTGACAGCTCAAAGATATATTGAATTATAGTCCAGCAATCAACGGTCCATCCTTTTCTAAATGCACACTTCATTGTGCCATTTGATAAGTATCTTAAATAAGTGTAGTTATGATATGGAAATATAAGACGCATCAGATCAACTCAAAACTTTCCTCCACTTCCGATATATAAACTATGAAATATACATAAGTTTACTAATTAGACTAATTGTAGCTAATTAGATTGGTACTTTTTATTTTACATAACATAATAAGTCATTTAATACTGGAAGCCAAATAATCATGATACTGTATGTATAGCCAAGTAGCCATGTAATTCCACTCATAATTATACACACAAGAATATGTGAGACTTCCTCACGCCTTCAGATTCTAACTATACCAGTAAAAAAGCAGATTTCCACTGGAAGATATTGCTCCTCACGTCTACAGCGACTCTCTGGCATGGCTCTTGCTGCAGATTGTAGCTGTAAGAGCGATCCTGCCACCCCTGGCACTGACTCTAATGTGTGCTGTGGAGAAGCTGAGAGCTTGGAGTAGTCCTTCACTAACTCCTTTAGAGGCTCGAGCTGCAGGTGATGATTACTGAGGGCCCAGTTGCCAGGGATGAGTATTAACTCAGTGTTAAGCGACTGCAGTAAATGACTGTTGCCTATAGTGTGCATACACACACAAACACACACACACTATTCTAAACACAGTTAAGGTAGTAGTAATGGAAATAATCACAGATTACTGATTTATGTAACAATCTAAAAAACACAAAGATTTAACAGTACTTGAACCCTATATATACAGCTCTGGAAAAAAGCACTTAAAAATGATGAGTTTCTTTGATTTCACCAAATTGAAAACCTCTGGAATATAATCAAAAGGAAGATGGATGATCACAAACCATCAAACCACCAAGCTGAACTGCCTGAATTTTTGCACCAGGAGTAAAGCAGCATAAAGTTATCCAAAAGCAGTGTGTAAGACTGGTGGAGGAGAACATGATGTCATGATGCATGAAAACTGTAATTAAAAATCTTGACATGAACATGAACTTGTTGGTCAGTAAGCTCTGCATCTTTTTTGTTATTTCAGGCATTTCCCATGTTGTGCAAATAAATGCTCTAAATGACCATTTGTTTTTTAGGAATTTGGGAGAAATTTTGTCTGTAGTTTATAGAATAAAACAATGTTCATTTTACTCAAACATAAACCTATACATAGAAAAATCAGAGAAACTGATTCAGAAATTGAATCAGAAATTGTGGTCTCTTATTTTTTTCCATATATATCTGACCTCAGCACGATAGATGAATTAGCCAATTAATTAGAGTGGTGACTGTGAGCGAGGCCTTCTCGCCCAACGTCACAAATGTTCTTCTGGAAGAATGGTCAAAAATTCCCACAAACACACTCCTAAACCTTATGAAAAGCTTTCCCAGAAGAATTAATACTGATACCTTTTTCAAATGCTGCTGATAATTCACTGAGTGGTCAGCGCACTCTAAGGAAACTGACGGATTCCCAGCTCTGATACATCAGCTAACAGAAGCCTGTGCAGACCAGACTTGTTGGCCTGGACTTTTGTACTTCTCAATTGAGTCCAATTTAGCGCTGTCTGGTGGCATTTACCTCCCGCTAGCATTGTGGTTAGCAGCTAATGCTAATGCTGCTACACCTAGCCTTAGAGGAAATCTGGAAATCTAAGCTTACTGTAAGTGAACAGAAGGGCTTTACTCACCCAATAAACATTTTTCTTCAGGAGAGAAATCTGTGTAGATTAATTTCCAGTGCTTGTTTGACTTTAAGAAAATGTTTTTTTTTTAAGAATTATAGTATTGGCAACACTCCTGTTCCTTACTAGTGTCACATAATATGCCTCATAATTTGGTGTGCCTTATGTATGAAAATAGACCAGAAAATAGATGTTCATTTATACATTGATATGGTACTTATGCTTGCAACTCTACCATATCTACTGTAACTGTATATTAATCCAAAAAAAAATGTATAAACAGAAATAAACGGAATCATGAATGCCTCAATTGCTTACCTCCAAATTGAATGTTTTATATACAATTTTATCAACACATGATCTTTGGTCCAGACTGTTGTTCTGAACTTGTGTGTTAAAGTGTTAAAAAGAAATGTATTTAGTGTATTTATAGCGTCTATGGGTGCAGATGCACGTGGAGGCCCAGGATGAATGGCGACTGCATTTCCGGCGCTCTCACTTATGCGAGTGGCGTGTGGAAATTCTCCTTTTTGCTGTGACCACACATCATTCCAGCCCCATCAGCGGCAGATTGACTCTCCACTCCACGCCGATATATCTCTGTGCAAATTAGAGCTGGGTGCAGATTGCTTCAGCTTGACTGAGGCCTCGAGGAAGTGAGTGCTAGCGGGCGGACGAGAGTGCGTGTGTGTGTGCGCGAGAGCGTTGGCTGATATTTCCCAGCTTCCTCCCCTACTTGAAATGCTCTTCACGCGTCTGAAGTGTATATACGTGTGTGAGCGAGATAGCGAGTCGGAGAGCTCTTGGCGGTGACCCTGCGCTGTTGATCACGTTTTGTCTGAAACTCATCTGCTCCGGCCGGGCTCTGAAGAGGCCCGTGAGTAGCTCTGTCATTCACGGGGAGCCACTCGAACCCGCGCGCCCTCAGCCTCCCCAAATCCCAATTAATGAGCAAAAAGCCTGAGAGGAGGTGCTTGACTCCGACAGACGCGCTTTAATTGTTCTCCTCCATCCCCCTGGAAACTGCTTCTGCTTCGCATTCACTCACTGATGGAGCTGTGTCTGTCTATTCTCTCCCTCTTTCTCTCTTTCTCTTTCTCTCTTTTTTTCTGTTGCCTGACAGATAAAACCCTCCATCAGCAGGATACGTGCTGGAGAGATGAATGGCTCTTGCTGGCATTTTTAAGTCAGGAAGAATGTGTTCCTTTTTTATTATTTAAAAATTTGAATGATATATTTTTCATCCAGATTATGAAGGAACCCACACCAGGTGACACTACTGTGTTCATGCTCTCCCAGCTTCTGATTGCTCACACCTGGCCCGTTTAGTATAAATACCCCTCTGTTTCATTAGCTAATCTGCAAGTATTAAATGTAGTTTAGCTCTTCTACGATGCATTTTTTGCTGTTTTTTTGACTACTTTCTTGCCTTGCCTCCTGTTTCATTTTTGTTTACCATTGCCGACCTGTTTTTGTATTTGACTCTCCTTTTGCCTTTCCCTTTTTCCTCCTGGATTAACCATGTATGATCCTATTTCGCCTTCTCACTCTGGTATGTTGTTAACTATTGCTGCCTTTTGGTTATTAACCCTGCCTGTCCCTGCCTACCCATGTAAGCCAAGTCCCAGGTCATCCAGACTATAAAGGTACACATAAGGAATCATCAAAACAAAACACGGCTCTTACGGTATCTGGGGATCTGTTAACTTGCAGTTTCTGAGGCTGGTAACTCTGATTAACTTATTCTGTACAACAAAGGTTGCTCTTCATTTCCTTGTGTGGTCCTGATGAGAGCTGGTTTCATCATTTTTATGGTCTTTGCTGGTGCACTTGACGATACTTTCTAAATATATCTTCACAACTTTACAACTTATGTTCTCAAACACTTTATTAAGAGGCAAGAAATTCAAGTCATTAACTCTTGACGAGTTCAGCACAGCTGTTAACTAAAAGCCTGAAATTCCGGGTGACTCTTCCTCATAAAGCTCACTGAGAAAATAGTTTCTGGTTTTTTTTCTTGCTTACAAAATAATTTTGTATGTTTTTCTTCATCGTTTGGATGACTTTAGTATTAATCTACAATTCCGTTTTTTTTTAAATATCAAAAAACCACTGGTAGTATTGCAGTACTTCTCATAGTATTGCCATATAAGCGTAAGCCCTGTCTCTTGATACATATGATATCGCCAAGTTCTTGTCAATGCATACAACCCTACTGTTATTTCCTTGTATGTAACTATACTTCCTTGAATACCTTCACCGATTTTGCTTCATAATGAACCCAAGATATTTCATGTTTCATCTGCTCAGGTTAATTTTATTTATTATTTATTTATATACATCCATTCCTGCATTTCAGGCATTTTTTTAGTATGTTATATGAATGGAATGCAGAAAACGTCACACACTCTAATATTTGGTTAGACTGCCTTTAGTTTTTACTGCTTTTTTATCATTGTGGCATTGTTTCAATAAGCTTCAGCAACGTCACAAGATTTATTTCAATCCAGTGTTGCATTACTTTTTCACCAAGATCAATCTTTCAGCAGCATTGATGTTGGTAGAGTCTGACCACTGCACAAAGCAGCTCTTCTCCATCCAGCACATCCCAAAGATTCTCAGTGAGGTTAAAATCTGTGGTGAACTCTCGTAATCTCGTAAATGTGTGAAAATGATGATCTCATGCTCCCTGAATCACTCTTTCACAATTCCAGCCCCATGAATCCTGATATTGTCATCTTGGAATGTGTCCGTGTTCATCAGGAAAGAAAAAATAAATCCATTGATGGAATAACCTGATCTATATTCAGTATATTCAGGTAGTCAGCTGACCTCATTCTTTCAGCACATACTGTTGCTGAACCTAAACCTGCAAACCAACTGCAGCATCAACCAACCAACCCCACACCATTTACTCACTTAAATCCAGGTGGAGACTTTTTTATTTGCAAAGATAAAACATGAAATATCTTGGGTACATGCTGTCTACAATCTAATAAAAGTCACTACAGTTTTCATGCACTGCTCGTCACTGTCACATTGACATCATTGAAAGCAGTACATCAGTCTGGGATGCTGTTCAAACACAGTGTTCTCCTCTTTTTCACCTTGCAGGCTGCTGTGTGTTTTTATCATATTGATGTTCCCTGCCGTGGAACGCATGTATCATGTGGATATCGAGTTCAATAATTCAGATCAATGCGGACTCTGTGTTCCGCCCTCCGCCATTGATTAGACACCCTGTTTCCTGTTTGTGTTAACCTGGGTTTAGAGCGATTATCAGCAAATTTGTGTATGCTGCGCACAAATGGGATTTCGTGGCTGTGACCCGGTCCTCCGCAGGCCTGTCTGTTCTGATAAGTGCAGCTGGGTTCAGAGAAATTGGTCTGGTGTGGAATGAACTGCTCTGAAATCTGATTTCACCCCTTTTTTCTGTTTAAGAGCGTAAACACGTCCCTGCTGTTTACTGCTTGTGGTTTATGACAGTGCTGAGGTCTGCTGACGTACTGTGAGATCCTTTAGCCACAGATACCTCTACACTTATTAGTGAACAACAATACTCCTTTAAAAAGAACCTTTTGTTTTTTGTTTTTTTTTTAGTAAAAGCCTTGGTTATATACTGAAATGTCACTGCACTGACCTGTGGTATAATATGTGTTAATGAATGTAGATGTGTATTTCTGAATTTCTGTAAGAGTCGTTTGTCTGTATGCACAGATAATCCCAGCCAGATATCCTCAGTGAAAACCATTACCACCCACTGCACTGCCCTGTCTACTGTGAGCTTTGGCATACTTCCATATTATATTAAGACAATGTGGCTCGAGAAATGTTAAATGTCTTCACAACATCAGAAATAGAAAAAAACCCATCCATCTATACACCAACTATATCAGGCCTCCATCCAATTCTGATAATTCATATCACCTCACTCACAAGATAACACCTCATAACCTATACAGGAAGAGAGAGAGAAATAGAGAGCAAGCAAGAGAGAATGAAGATGCTGAACACTGTTCTCATTTCCCCATTATATATCTACTAGAAACAGATTATATCTGTCCAATATAATTTATTTTACTTTAATCTTGTATATATGGAGATATTTGGAGTGCATTATTAGTATTATTAGTATCATGACATTCTGGATCATTCACTTCTGTTACAAATCTGATATGTAATTACGTATGTAATTAAATAAAAATTACATTTTCATTTTGTAGTAGTGTATTCTTGAAATATGTATACATTTTTTTATTCTGTTTTTTGTCATATCACCAAGAGTATCGCTATCAAGAAAATACCGGTAAATATCGTGATATTATTTTAGGGCCACATCGTCCACCCCTACTAGAAACAGAGAGAGAGGCTGATAGAAAGATGAGAGACAGAGAGAGATAGAGAGAGACTGACAGAGTGAAAGAGAGAGATTGAGAAAGAGAATGCAAGCAAGAGAGAGAATGAGGGTGATAGAAAGAGAGAGATTTATATAAAAGGGAGAAAATGATAAAAAGAGAGAGGGTGATAAAGAGAGAATGAGACAGACAGACAGACAGACAGACAGACAGATAGATAGATAGATAGATAGATAGATAGATAGATAGATAGATAGATAGATAGATAGATAGATAGATAGATAGATAGATAGATAATCAAAGAAGGAGCGAGCAAAAGAGAGATTGATAGAAAGAGAGAAATTGATAGAGAGGGAATGAGAAAAAGAGCAAGAAAGAGAAAGAGACTGATAGAAAGAGAGAGATATATAGAGAAATTGATAGGGAAAGAGAAAAAAGGGTGAGCAGGAGAGAGAGAGAATGATACAAAGAGAGAGAGATTGATAGAAATAGAGAGAAATATAGAGAAATTGTTAGAGAGAAAATGAGAAAAAGAGCGAGCAAGAGAGAGAGAGACTGATACAAAGAGAGAAAGAAGATTGATAGAAAGAGTGATAGAGTGAGACTGAAAGAGAGAATGAGAAAAAGAGCAAGCAAGAGAGAGACTGATACAAAGAGGGAGAAATATAGAGAATTTGATAGAGAGAAAATGAGAAAAAGAGCGAGCAAGAGAGAGACTGATAGAAAGAGGGAGAGACTAATAGAAAGAGAGAGAGAGAGATAGTGAGAGAGAGAGGCTGATAGAGAGAGAGACTGATAGAAAGAGAGAGAGACTGATAGAAAGAGAGAGAGAGAGGCTGATAGAAAGAGAGAGAGAGATAGCGAATGAGAGAGAGAGAGGCTGATAGAGAGAGAGACTGATAGAAAGAGAGAGAGAGAGGCTGATAGAAAGAGAGAGAGAGATAGCGAATGAGAGAGAGAGAGGCTGATAGAGAGAGAGACTGATAGAAAGAGAGAGAGAGAGGCTGATAGAAAGAGAGAGAGAGATAGCAAATGAGAGAGAGAGAGGCTGATAGAGAGAGAGACTGATAGAAAGAGAGAGAGAGAGAGAGAGAGGCTGATAAAGAGAGAAATTTCACGCCCTTTAGATTCTGGATTGGCGGTGACACACATTCCAGACCTGCTGCCCGGGCCTCTGTCACTGTGCCATTAGAGCTGATGCATGCTGGGAAAGTGCAGCGCCGCTCGCAGGGAGCATTAATGGAGGTTTTAAAAATGAAGGTTAAAAGCGGCCCATCCTGCCCGGATCAATTCTTCATTGTGCAGGAGGAGCGGAGGAGCGGAGGAGCGGAGGAGCGGAGGAGCGGCGACTTTTTCCTCCTTGTTAACATAATGCGAGCTTTAAAAAGCAACAGGACGGATTTTCCTGCATAAATAATGCAAATGAAAGGAGCTCGCTAATAGCAACAGGTTATGGCCGAGTCATTATTTTTTAGAACTGTCTGCAGACTGATCCTGTGCCCCTCCCTAAAAGCCTTTTCCAGAGAGAGAGAGAGAGAGAGAGAGAGAGAGAGAGAGAGAGAGAGAGAGGGATGATAACAGAAGAGAAAAGACAGTCTGAGTGTCTTCTATGTTAACCAAAAAGGTACGAAAGTCATTACCAGTCATTTCCTTTAGGAAGGGCACAATTTTTAACCACAACTTTCGTAGCAACAAGTGATTTTAGGGGATTTTCACACTACCCTTTTAATACAGACCAGGGTTTGCTTTCACCGCTGGTTCTTGTTCCGCCTTTTGCCACATACAGTGGCTTGCAAAAGTATTCAAACCCCTTCAACTTTTCCACACTTTGTCACCTTCCAACCACAAACTTAAATGTATTTTATTGAGATTTTAAGTATAGCATAAATGTGAAGTGGAACCAAAATGATACCTGGTTTTCACATTTTTTATCAAATAAAAATCTAAGCGCAATCAACTGCCTACAAAAGTCACTTAATTAGTTAATAGAGTCCTGCAGCTGTGTGCACACTAGTGAACAGCATCATGACCAAGACCAAGGAACTCACCAAACAGGTCAAAGGTAAAGTTGTGGAGATGAAGTTTAAAGCAGGGGTAGGTTATAAAAACATGACCCAAGCTTTGAGCACCTGTAGAATCCATCATCCAAAAATAGCCAAGTAAAAAGTATTCTAACCTGCAAACCATGGCCATGATCCACTCAAACTAACAGATCAAACAAGGAGAGCACTGGTCAGAGAAGCAGCCAAGAGGCCCATGGTCACTCTGAGGGAGCTGCAGAGATCTCAGGGGGGAGAATCTGTATACAGGACAGCTATTATATAAAGAATTATTAAAGAAACATATAAATTGCTGTTAGCAGTTGCAGTGGAAAAAGTTTCTGTGGTCAGATGAGACCAGTGTTGAACTCTCTGGCCGAAATGCAAAGCGCTATATGGGGAGGAAAAGCAACACAGCTCATCATCCTGAACACACCATCCCCACTGTGAAACATGGTGTTGGCAGCATTGTGCTGTGGGGATTCTTTTTTTCAGCACAGACAGAGAAGATGGTCAGAGTTAATGGCAAGATGGATGCAGAAAAACTGTTGGGGGGCTGAATACTTTTGCAAGTCACACTTTTTTTATTTTTATTTGATAAAAATTTTAAAATCCATGTATCATTTTCGTTCCACTTCACACATATGCAATACTTTGTGTTTGTGCCTATCACTTAAAATCTCAATAAAATACATTTAAGTTTGTGGATGTAAGGTGACAAAATGTGGAAAAGCTCAAGTAGTATGAATGCTTTTGCAAGCCACTGTAAATACCAACCAACCAAACCTGCCAATTAAGTGAGAATGAGGTTAGCAACACAATGGCAGCCGAATGTGTGAGTGTGTATGTTTGTGTGTGAGTGTGTGAGAGTGTGTGTGAGTTAGCTGTGACATTGATAGAAGCTGATTGGTTTCTTTCCCCACACTTCTATAGTGTCAGGCTCGTGCTCTGCAGTGCCATTACAGAGCGCTTAACCCCGGCTGATAAGGCTTATTAGAAATGATGGGCTTCATGGCATGACCGGCTGCGGTGTGATGGAGTGATGGAGGCCGGCCGAGCCCTTCTGAGAGATGTGTAGCACCACCGCCAGGCCCCTCGCTGATAAACCCGCCGGTCAGTGTATCATCCAGCAAGGCCAAGGCCACGGCTCCTCCCATAAATAAACAGTCAGCTCCAATGGAATGCTGGTACTGTCAATACAGCTTATTGCTATTGCATCAGATTTTATATAACATGTCTAGGGCTGTAATGGATGGATAGATGGATGGATGAATGGAGTGATGCATGCATGGATGGGTGGACAGACAGACGGATGGCTAGGTAGCTAGATGATGGATAGACAGATGGACAGCTAGGTAAATAGACGAATAGACAGATAAATAGACGATGGCTAGTTCAACGGATAGATGGACGGATGGCTAGGTAGATAGATGAATAGACGGATGGATGGACAGCTAGATAGCTAGACAGATAGATAGATAGATAGATAGATAGATAGATAGATAGATAGATAGATAGATAGATAGATAGATAGATAGATAGATAGATAGATAGAATATGGCTAGGTTGAAAGATGGACATATGGATGGATAGGTAGATAGATGGATGGATAAATGGAGGGATAGATGCATGGATGGGTGGACAGACAGATGGATGGCAGATAGACAAATAGACAGATACATGGACGATGGCTAGTTGGCTAGGTAGAATGATAGATAGGCAGAAGATGGTAGAACAACGGATAGATAGATAGATAGATAGATAGATAGATAGATAGATAGATAGATAGATAGATAGATAGATAGATAGATAGATGGATGGATGGATGGATGGATGGATGGATGGATGGATGGATGGATGGATGGATGGATGGACAGATGATGGATAGACAGATGGACAGCTACGTAGATAGACAGACAGATGTCTGTCGGACAGATGAATAGTAAAATAATGTACATAATGCGGTAATAAGCAATTGAAAGTAGTTGATTCCTTTGAATATACCCAGAGTCAAAAAACTGTTCATCCAATATGTTCAGTTGAGTTGAATGAACCGAGTTCAATTGTATGCCAATTGTTATACAGACAAACTACATAGAAATTGGCATAATGTGCCAACGAAAAGTTGCAGACATTTAGAAATAAGTTTAATATCACAGGACTGTTTGCAGTCATTTATTATAAAATTTTCACTATATTACAGTATATAAAGATACACTGACACACTGGGATATAATATGAAGGTGGATGTGCTGAGAAATGGCTTGCGACCTTGTGCTTATGTGTGTGTATGTGTGTGTGTTTATGGGTGTGTGTGTGTGTGTTTATGAGTGTGTGTGTTGTGTGTGTGTCAGGGCAGTCAGCAGCCCCTGAGCGAGGGGGAGATGGACCTTGGGCCGTTCTCCAGCCTTTCGATAAGAGGACTAGAGGCTGATAACAGAGTAGCAGCAGCACTCAATGAAGTCAACAGCAAGGCGGGGCTGTGAGGGGGGGCGGGGGGGTGTGTGCTTCTCCCAAGCGGAGGAGGATAATCCTAGCGGCTCTCATTTAGAACCACATTAACATGCTAATGTAGCGAGAGCTGTTTGTTAGCATGGGCACGGGGGGGACGGGGGAGGTGAAGTGAATAAACTAGCTGCACAGATTTACTGGATTGGGATTCCTCTGGAATCTGAAACTCTGAAGCTACCTTATCACCTTTTAACGACTTAGTAATGAATGTTGTTCGGGAGACGCTCGTAAATCTCCTTCTCTGCCGTGTCCTTTCTTGCGTGCGGCTCGTGCGGAGGTATTGCTGCTCCACGCGCTTCATCATTTTTAATAAGCCTTATCAGAGGAGGCCAGACAGAGGCCTAGATCCTCCTAGTTTCTGATCCCGTGTCTTCAGAGGCTCGTGATTGTCTTATTTGCACTGGAAGAGCCTACAGTAGTTAACAAGTGTTTTGTTATGGCGTTTTAATGAGGATTGCTTCATACAATGGCTTCCAGTCTTGGGTTGTTGAGGATTGAAGCTTTTGTCTTTCATCTTCACTCATCGGCATAAAACAGTAGCTGAACCAAGAAGGAATCAACCAATAGTAAAGAACTTTGGTGGGTAGTTAGACCAGGCTGTCATTGAGTGACTCGATGATAGCAATGATATCAGTGGTTCATTTTTTTAGGGTATTAAATGTCCAGAGAGTCTGGTCTCATAGTGTGGAGTGCCTGTAATGAAGCCTAACATCACGTTAATAAGGTCCTGCAACCAGTAGCCCTACATTGTTAAGTTATTACAACAAGAAAATGCTTGTCCACATACTGCTATCATCACAGGAGCTATGCCATCACCAATGGCAATTTCTGAAGATGTAGCTTAATAAAAATGACCAAGAGTTGCTTATATCAGTCAAGATTTTTCATAATTTATGTTTCCTGGGTTTCTTAGCCAATGCATTGGTTACAGTGTTGTCTGTGCGAGCTCCCTATGCAGCTGCCCACATTTACACTTGGGCAGGAACACGAATGAACGGGCCACCATTAATAAACAATTAGCTCCAATGGAATGCTAGTATTGCATTGGATTTTGATATAATATGTCTAGGGCTGTAATGGAAAGATGGATGGATGGAACAGAAAGGTGTACGGGTGTATAGGTGTATAGGTAGATAGATGGATGTAGGGAAGGAGGGATAGATGCATGGATGGGCAGATGGACGAATGGTTAGGTAGGAAGATAGATAGATAGATAGATAGATAGATAGATAGATAGATAGATAGATAGATAGATAGATAGAAAGATAGATAGATAGATATATAGATAGATGCATGAATATATGGATGGGTGGATGGACAGACAGATGACTACATAGATAGATGATGGTAGACGAATTGGCGCCTCGATAGATAGATAGATAGATGCATGAATGGATGGATGGATGGATGACTGGGTAGATAGATATATAAATGAATGGACAGATAGACAGATGGCTAATTCGACAGCTGGATGGGCAAATGGATAGGTAGATAGAAATATAAATGGAAGGATGGATGCATGGATGGGCAGACGGATGGATGGCTAGGTGGACGGATAGACGGACAGATGCACTGCAACAGCGTTGCAATCCAATACTTCGCTGGATCGTACCGACTCTGGTTTTGGCTATACATTGGTATGTTGCTATTTATTGCTGCCCTTTTATATACTTGCTGTACTGTGTACACCACCCCTTTGGGATCTGTGTTTTTAATAAACCTGTGTATTCTAATCAGAACTTGTCTCACCTTGTCCTGGCCTTGCTGACAGTAAGCTGCACACAGACCACTTTTCATTGTGTCAAAGTGTCCTTTTGTCAATGTTTTCTATTAACCCTCCTGTTATGTTATGGGTCAAGTTGACCTGTCTTAAAGTTTGAAGTTCTAGGAAAAATAATAACAAGTATCTTTTCCAGTATGAAACTTCTTCTGCTTGCCTTAATTCATGTATTTAAAATATAAAATAAAAACAGTTCATCTCACATATTTGCAACCAATCCCTGCAAAAACTAAAACTAAAACAACATTGCAATTGTTGGTCTTTCAAAAGTAATAAAGTAGTGAAACATAAAAAAAAAGTTTGAACATGAATTCTTTTTATGAAAAACAAGTGAATTATCCTACTTGAACCATTATCTGTTATAGGTGATGAACACCACTGCACTAAATATTGACAATACTAATAATAAATAGCAATGAATTATTAATGAAATGAAATATTTACACTGCTTGTTAGGATTTTTTCAGACATCTTTTGGATAATTCAACATGCACCAGGTCAAATTGACCCAGGAACACCACTGCTGTTCCTGAAAAAATGAACATAATAGGATGGTTAAAAGATGTGCTTAAAGATCTGCAGAAATGTGAGGGGTGTACTCACTTTTGTGATACACTATATTTCTGTTTTCCAAAAAGCACAGAAACAGCAACGAAAAGACTGAAACTGGAAGAGGACAATGCTGTCATAAAGAGTTCTACGCTTCCAGACCATTACATAGAAACTCGCTCAAGCTTTGTTCTCCATTTAGGCCTTCATTCCCCTGCAGATGTGCTCTGAAAAGAGTGACGTGCTGACCTTTGCCACTGTCGCTTCCTGAGGATTCGTAGAATGTCCTCCACTTCTGCTGTTTCACTCCGAGACAATAACTACCTCCATTCCCCCCACGGCTCTGAAGCCAGAGTGCTCCCTGCAGAGCCTCTCCACTCTTTTCGCCCGCTGGCCTTTGGGACGCGGCCGTAATTCTTGTTCCCTTGGAAACTGAGCCGAGGGCCAGGAGGCTGTAGAGCTCCGGTGACCTGAACAACAAAAGAGCGTTGACCTTTTTCCACCGCCGCTAAAAAGCCACGGCAGAATCCACAGCTCTCATTTTGTCTCAGCGTGGCGTGTTACAACCACAAAACACACTTGACTGGAAGAGGTGAGGTTGGTTTTTCTTTTCAGAGCGCCCGTTTCTCTGAAATGCTGCCGACACAAAAACGCAGCGCACTGAATTTCTGAATACGTGTGGTTCGAACGTGTGCCCTCTTTCCCCATGAATATAATATACTGTATACTGATTTAAGATAAAGTCAGCTGAAATCTGTGTATTAAAAAATGGTGTTGAGCTAATATTTACTGGGTTGTCAAATTAAAGCTTTGTAAATGACTTGTTTTTAAGTTTTTCATGGCTCTAGAAATATAAAATATTACATTTAATGTGTGAAAAATACTGTAATTGTAATAACAACAAATATACATTATACTTTTTTAAGCCTCAAGTATTCCATTACTGTTTAAAACCCAACATAAATAGAATATTTCTCAATATGTGTGTTATGTAAAGTTTTTTAAAGGCTAGTATTTTGCTATCTTTATGTATTGTATATAAATATCAGATGTATAGTACATCTGATGAGTCAAAGGTTTGGACACACCTTCTCATCAACTTTTCTCATTGTCATTTTTTTTCTTTATTTGTTAACTTGATTTATTTTCTACATTGTAGATTAATATTAAAAACATACAGACAATTAAAGGACACATATGGAATTACATAGTAATAATTAAAAAAGTGTTACCCCTGACTTAAACTCCAGGAACTAATTTCTTCAAGACGCTGAGAAAACTATTCCAGGTGACTCTCCCTCATGAAGACACTGAGATTAAAATACCAAGAGTGTGCAGATAATCTTTTTAATATAAAATGTACAATGTAGAAAATGATAAAAAGTAAAGAAAACACACTAAATGAGAGAAGAGGTGTGTCCAAACTTTTGACTAATACTGTAAAGGACACCTGTCAGATTTATCTTATGTCAAAATGTAAAATTTGTGAGAGCAATAATATATCTTACTTATATGTACTATAGTTATAGTTGATGAAAACTATTTATTACATGTACATACTATGTACTATTAGATGTATTTACCTACCAATGAAAAATGTGATAATACGTAATAATATAATATGGGGGAGAGAGTGGAGGGTCTTAGTAGCCCTCAATGCTTGGTACAGTAGATGCCCTCTTTCTGTTGTAGGTGTTGTTTATGGGGTTTTGTTTTGTGAAGCATTGTTCACCCTACTGGTGTTGGGAACAGGGGTAGATAGGGGCTCTACTGATAGGATGTCATAATATGGCCATAAAGTTGCCAAACAGTAATATGGCTTGGGCTTGTTACTCTGACCCAAGTGATGCTACAATGTGTACAGTAAATATATTAAAAATATATTAAATATTTCTCAGTTTAAAAGGAGAAACTCATTATATATAATATCTTTTCATTTTGATAATTATGGCTTACAGCCAATGCAAACCCAAAAATCAGCATCCCAGAAAATTAGAATATTATATAAGAGCAATAGGTACTTTTGGCAGTGTGGAAAGTGTGCCAAGTCCTGCTGGAAAATGAAATCTGCGTCTCCATGAAAGCATGAAGTGCTGTAAGATTTTGTGGGAAAACACTGCGCTGACTTTTTTGGACTTAATAAAACACAGTGGATCAACACCAGCAGATGACATGTCTCTCCAAACCATCACTGATTGGTGGAAACTTCACACTAGACCTCAAGCAGTTTGGACTGTCTCTCCACTCTTCCTCCAGACTCTGCTCCCTTGATTTACAAATGAATTGTAAAATGTACTGATAATCAGTGATTTCTTTTAGATTTTTTCCATTATAATCCAGACAGACTTGACCTGAATCTTCTTCACAGGCACATCTGGTTAGTTGTGGTGAAACTGATCATCATCATTGACTTTCTGCAGTGGGCCGTGACACAGTGCAGGGTGTGAGATCACTAACCAGTCAGCTCCACTGTGTGTGCACTAATGAGCCTCTTAGGATCAAACCGGAGCTACTACTGTTTGTTGCGAGTCTCAGCTGACATGGGAAGTGATACCTTACCCTCGCCGGGGGGATTCCTATTGGACGGGCTCTTATGAGCTGTTCCCGAGACAACTAAGGGAGGGGCGGAGTGACGGCTTTGTATATGTCATTCGCACGTAATGGTGAGACTAAGGTGCTCACAATAGCGCCGGTTAGACAGGTGTGAGTGTATGTCTCTTCGGGGAAAGGCCAGCAGTCACACATTAACCATCACACCCTTTTTTGTGTTGCCCTGACACTTCGGAATTTGGCCAGCAGGGCTACTTTGAAGTGTTTACAACACAGGCAGGGTGAAGTCAGGTGAGGCGAGGAGACAAAGGAAGAATGGGGCCAATCAAAAGGAGGGGCAAAATAAGACAAAAGAGAGGCGGGGGAACAATTAGCACCTCAGAGGAGCTTGTTGTACCCTGTTGTTTAAGAGTTTGAGAGTATGAATAGCACATTTTACAATTTTATTCATTTTTAAATTGTCCACACATTAACATCTACCAAGAAGAGACCAGTAGAGTGCCCGTTTGTAATATAATGTTATGCAGCATGAGGCTAGTGCATAGCCTTAGTGAAAACTCCATGGACATCCCTGGAAAAGATGCAATCCTGTCTACTGACAAACCCTCATACCATAACAGACCCTGGCTTTTGGACTTCTTGCTGATAACAGTCTGGATGGTCCTTTTGTTTATCTATACTTTGAAGCACACAGCATCAAAAAGACAAGCAAGTTGCTTGGGTGATTTCAGTTTCTCTCAATAAGATCTCAATGTGCTTTTCTGCATTAATGCTGCATCACAGATTTCTTATTTTAAAAAAGAAAAAAGTTCCAAAAATGTAACCTCTTGTTCCAGAACCATGCCCATGTAATTTGTAATTTGTGCAGCATATGGTTTTGCTTCGTCGTTTTGCATTAAAAACTGAATGGACCTCCCTGCAAAAGATGCCATAAGATCTCAGTGTACTTTTCAGCATTAATGCTACACGTCTTGTTGCTGATAACAGTCTGGATGGTCCTGCTCTTTTTCTTTAATTTGAAGCACATGGCGTTTTAAAGACAAAAGCATGGTGTAAGGATTAATTATCACACATGCTATTTTCTGACTTTTAATGGTCCTTTTTTCCATTCAAATATTGTCTACACATTATTTACTTAAAAGAAGCCAATCACATACTTGTACCCTCTTGTTTCATGAACATGTCTATCTAATTTGTGTGCAGCATGTGGATTTGCATTGTCTTAATGAAAACTGCAAGGACATCCCTTTAGATAAAGATGCTGCATCACAGACGAACAATATACTGACAAAACTAGGGGTGTGACAAGAAAATTCGGGCATTCACATAGAAGATGCTCCCGCTAATTTAAAGTCGTAAGCGTACCATACTGTTTGCACTTCAAGCATAGTCTTAATATGACTAGATATGGTTATACATAGTTAAATTACAAGAGACTCAGGAGAGAAAAACAGAAACCATAGGCTTAATATGAACTTATTGCACTTATTGTTTACACTATATAGGACTTAGAAGAGTTTTATTTTTTAATTTTATTAAATATTGTTATAAATATTGTTTTAATTTTTAAAGGCACTCAATTTGTGAGAGAAACCAGTCTGTTGAGTTTGCGTTAAATATGATTTTGTCAAATAAAACTCAACTCACATTTTTCATATTTGAAGATTTCTTTAAAATATTTTAAAATCTCATTTCATCTCGTTCCTGTGAACCCAGTATCGTGTCTCATCTCGTCTCTTCTCTTGAAATGAGTGTCTCGTCACACCCCTATACTATGACAGACCCTGGCTTTTGGACTCGTTGCTGATAACAGTCTGGATGGTCTATTTCTTTAAATTTAGTCCAGAGCACATGGCATCAAATAGACAAAAAAGAGGTGTGGTAAAGAAGTAGCACGACAGAAGTGCATTATTCTAGTTTCAATGGCAATAAGCCAATTTTTTTTATATACTCAATTTGTGAGAGAAACCAGTCTGTTAAGTTTGCGTTAAATATGATTTTGGCAAAACTTTATTTCTCAAGTTATTTTATTTAATACATTTTTGTAGTTTTCTTTAAAATATTTTTAAAATCTTATCTCGTCTCGTCTTGTGAACAAAGTCTCCTGTCACATCTCGTCTCGTCTCATGAAATGAGTGTCTCGTCACACCCCTAGACACAACACTATACCATGACAATAGACCCTGGCTTCTGGACTAGTTGCTGCTGATAACAGTCTGGATGGTCCATTTCTTTAAATTTAGTCCAGAGCACATGGCATCAAAATGACAAAAGAGAGGTGTGGTAAAGAAGTAGCACCACAGAAGTGCATTATTCTATACTCTGAGTTTCAATGGCAGAAAGCCACTCGTAGAGAAGGGAGCTGCGAAAAGCTTTTTAAAGACCTATTGTATGGGCGGAGATGAGTGCTATTGTAAGCGCCGCAGTAAAGTATACAGACGCTGAAGAGAATAAGTATGCATGAGTGTGTGTGTGTGTGTGAGTGTGTGTGTGTCTGTGAGTGAGTGAGTGAGTGTAGGTGTGGACCACAAGAGTGCGTCAGCTCCATGACACCATCGCATCCCCCCATCCCCGACTCTGCCAGGTGATAGTAGTGGCGCTTGGCATTGTGAGTGTTGAAGAGGTGCTCCACTCTCCCGGCCCCGTGCTTTCACACTCAGCGTGGAGCACCAGGCCACTTTGTTGACCCGCTTTTAAAGCCCCAGCACTTGTGTCTCAATCACCAAAAATAACACTACCTTTCTAAAGAGCTCCGGACACTCGCGCTCTCTCCTCCCTCCCTCTCTCTTTCTGTGTGAACAGGGCCTGACCAAATTGCACTCTACACACACACACACACACACACACTTACACAACCATATGTATGATAACCTCTTAGACGCTAAATCTTATTACACTAATTATACCAAAATGTTAAAGTACCGTATTTTTTTCCCCACTATAAGGCGCACCAGATTATAAGGCGCATTATATGCAACACTAGTAAGGAACAGGGGTGTCGCCATGTTTTCCTTCTAGTTCAGCAGGACTTACTGCTGGGTGGTGAGACCTGTAAAGCTAAGCTAAACTAAGTGAAATAAGTAAACAGATTTCTCTCCTGAAAACTGAAAACTTTTTTGGGTGAATAAAGCACTTCCGTTTATTTACAGTAAGCTCAGATTTGCAGATTTCCACTAAGGCTAGCCGCAGTTAGCGCAAAGTAAATAGTGAAAGCAGTAAAAAAAAAAAGTAAAAAACAGGCTACAGGCCGATAATAATAATAAACTTTAAATATCAAAAGAGATAGCGCAGTTAGCGGGTAATGCTAATGCTGCTCCATGATCATCTAACCAAGCATGAATTGCTTCAATATCTGCACCAGGAGTGGCATAAAGTTATCCAAAAGCAGTGTGTAAGACTGGTGGAGGAGAACATGATGCCAAGACACATAAAACATGTGATTAAAAACCAGGGTTATTCCACCAAATATTGATTACTGAACTCTTAAAACTTTATGAATATGAACTTTGTTTTTCTTTGCATTATTTAAGGTCTGAAAGCTCTGCTTCTTTTTTTTTTATTTCAGCCATTTCTCATTTTCTGCAAATAAATGCTCTAAATGACAAAATTTTTATTTGGAATTTTGTAGAAATGTTGTTGTTGAAATGTATTTATAAAATAAAACAACAATGTTCATTTCTTTTTACTCAAACATAAACCTATAAATAGCAAAATCAGAGCTGTATATGATGCCAGGATCCAATGGGAAAGCCAAATAACATTTTTTCACTTTAAAAAGCCACCTAACTTTTTTTTTCACTTTAACAAAGTTTTTATGTTGAAGTTCTTTGGCCTGAGCTGTACAGAGTCCTAAATAAAAATCTCTTAAGATCTCCAATAAAAAGCCGCACTAGGAAGCTACTTAAGTGAATTAGTCTTTGAGTCTTTGAGGAATGATTCGGTCTTGGTAAATGTGTATTTGACCTGTCTCTGAACCTCGTGGTGGACCCAACTATTGATTCCACAGTCAACAGTCAAGGGAATGAGCTTTAGTTAGGCGATGCTGCCAAGTCTTCACCTTCTTTTTTCATTTTCTTCTTCTTCTTCTTCTTCTTCTTCTTCTTTTTTTCTCTCCTCAGCAGCTCACTTGTGGACTGAGATGGACTGAGATAGACAGCTGTGTTTTTAAAAACGGAATTACACCCACACTCAACGGACACACAAACACGTACGGCCAAGAACGTACGGCTGCGATGGGCGACGCTGTTCTCAACAGGCTTATGCTCCACAGGTTCCCGCGAGGAGTTTTGTGTGCCTTTATTGTGGGATTAGAGCAAATCCATCAGAGCCGATAGGATTGGGAGGGGAATCCCTGAAGAGTCGGGCCTTTCTTTCCCCATCATCGCTGGCAGCTCCCCAATCGCAGCGTCGGATTAACAGACACAGATCCACCAGTACGGAGTCTCCAGTCTCCTTTATGTGAACATATCGTCCAAGTATACGCCGGCTTCTGATGTATGCTAAATCTGTTGGCGGTGCTCTGCTTCGCTCTGTTCGGGCTCGAGATATAGCTCGAGACGTGGCTGTTGAATTAGAAATTCTGAGTGCTTATTGGCTCTTGTTCCTTGCAGCTCTCTCGCTCCCTCTCTTTGTTTCTCTCAGTGTTTCTCTAGCTCTCTCGCTCTCTACATTCACAGAACAACAGGGCCTACAGCCAAAGCCTCCATCTTTCTCCCCGGCTCTTGTTTTTTAGCGCTTTTTTTTCTCCTTCTTTGCCCCCTCCTTTTCTCCTCCTCTTTGCATTTTGGCGACAGTGCTCATGTCTGCATTTGTCCCTTTTGATAAGGCCTTTCATCCTGTTTGCATTGATTGCTGCTTGACGAGTCGCCCCTGATACACGGCATCCCATTCACAGGGCCCCCGGGCGGCACACACTGGAGCTATTGTGGACAGGAATGTGTCTCTTTTCAGAAGCCCGAGCCCACGAATGAAAGCATGTCAATAATCCTGAGACACTGGCGCTGCACAATGCAGGCATGCCACGCAGAGTCAGGCCGGCTTTTTCTGCTCCACTACCGGGCAAATCAGGCAGAGGCAGAGAGAGAGAGAAAGAGAGAGAGAGAGAGAGAGAGAGAGAGAGAGAGAGAAAGAGCATTTCTCCAATGCTGAGGATAATCCTACCAGCTATCATTTAGAGCCACATTAACATGCAAACGTACAGAGAGCTGTTTGTAAGACCAAGGGACAGCGCCGTGCGAATAAGCCACACAGATTTGCAGAAGATTCTCACAAATTGGTGGCGAGATAGACACTCACAGCTCTCACAGCATGCATCCTTCCTCACTTTCCTACACACACCAGTTAGCACTAAGCTGTCAAATCATCAAAATCCCCAAAAACCTCCAAAAAAGGCTAATAACAGTCCCACACCTGTGCTCACATTCAGGTGCTCACATTCAGATCAGTATGTATAATGCAGCTCTGGAAAAATAATAAATAAAATAAGAGAGCACTCATCAAAAATTATGCTTTTCTTTAATTTAACCAAATTAAAAACCTTTGGAATATAATCAAGAAGAAGATGGATGATTACAAGCCGTCAAACCAAGCTGAACTGCTTGAACTTTTGCACCAGGAGTAAAGCAGCATAAAGTTATCCAAAAGCAGTGTGTAAGACTGGTGGAGGAGAACATGATGCAAAGATGCATGAAAACTGAGATTAAAAACCAGGGTTATTTCACCAAATATTGATTTCTGAACTCTTAACCTTTGCATATTTTTTTAGCCATTTCTCATTTTCTGCAAATAAATGCTCTAAAAGACAATATTTATATTTGGAATTTGTCTATAGATTTTAGAATAATTTATTAGCTAAATTTATTTCAGATAAAAAAAACAATGAACAAGCAGGTGTTCCAATATGTTTGTCCTTATGGTGCACACAGAAGTTGTTTCTATCAAATTTGGTCAATGGAATTACATCATTAGATATGATATTTATAGGATTAAACTGCTGTACTACGTTGGAAACAGAGAGAGAAAGAACTGAGAGAGAGAGTAAGATCTGGCAACCCTTCAGTCCTCTCAGTAGAAAGAGCACTATTAGAGAAAACAAAGGAAAAACCATGACACTCCCCTATATATGTGTGTGTGTGTGTGTGCGCATGCACACATGTAATAGAGACCCCTGCACTGTTTATTTACACAGTAACCCCAGATGCTGTGAAACTTCCACCATGTGGCCTTAAGCACACACACACACACACACACACACAGAGCCCTGTTTGGAGAAGTAGTTTTAATTCTTCAGTGAAAAATGATGGGGCAGATCCCTCTTCTCCAGGCCCTCTTACTGCACCCTTCCCACAGCAACGCATATCCTACTGTTAAAACAAACCCAACTAACATCTAATCTGACTGCCGGGGCAGCAGCTGACTGCACGGCTACCATTCGGCAGTACTGCTTTCCTAATTGACCTATCAACTCTCTGCCCATGGATGTTCTACTACGGCAATGGTTGTAAAAAAAAGTTTGGCCAGCTTTAAAAAAAAATACTGGCTAAATTATTTTAAACATCATCCACAATTAGTGGTGTGGTGCGCCATATCATATCATATCATACGCAATAGTATCGCCAACATTTTTGAATATTGTGAACAATATTATACCCTGAAATATTGTGCCATATCACCCACCCCTAATTATCACATCAGGGTATTATTTTTTTGCTGTTTTTATCAAAAGAAAAATTCACACTGTTCTCATTTCCTATTATATATCTACTAGAGACAGATTATAACTGTCCAGTATCATTTATTTTACTTTAATCCTGGATATATGGAGATATTTGGATTTTGTGCATTATTATTAGAATCATTACATTCTGGATCATTGACTTTTGTTACAAATCTGATAAAATTCTTGTATATCTCAGTTAGGGGTGTGCCATATCATATTGAAGTGCAGTGTATTCTTTAAATATTTTATTTTTTTTCATATCGCCAAGAGTATCGTTATCTCAAACATACCATGAAATATCATGGGCCATATTGCCCACCCCTATCCATTGCTATCTTTCCCACTGGCAACAGTATAATTTCATCAGGTGTGGTGGTCTGGAAATAAGGTGTGTTCAGGTAAATGTCTGGCGCATTGCTATCTTAGCAACAGAGAACACAGGTGCACCACTGACTGAACACAACCTAAACAGACGCCAACAGCCAGATGTTCATTGCTATCTTGGCAGTGAATTGTCAACACCTACATCCCTGCTTGTTACGCACATATGGAAACACAGGAGTAGCATTCCTCGGCTGAGAAGCGTTGTACCTGTTCGTTAAAATAGCAATCCGCCAAAGTCAGAGCTTACCTGGTTCTTAAACGGAATGGCAAGTGACATGCGTGAAATAAAAATGTCAGTATGAAATATAAAATATTACACACAGGCTAGTTAATTGGATTTATTTGCTATTTAGATTTTACAGTAGAACGTTAGAGTCTTATATTTTTTTCCATCACTGGAAATAATTCAGGTCTGAAAGGGTTAAAACATTGCTAAACATTCTTATAATGCTCTCTGCTAGCTGGGTTAGCACCATCATCACTCAACATCACCTCACCTACCTTCTTCCTTCCTGGGTCTTAACTCGTCATCTTCTTCTTCCCACTATCTCCACAGCAAGTCCAGTGTTTACCATTAATCAGCCAGTAAGCTCACCTTTCTTCCAGACTGCTTAGACAAGTGACCCCACCGTCTCTGGAAGCATAAACAATCAAAAGTTATCCGATTAAACAGAGCTGACTGCAGGCATGCAGAGCTCAAACAAAACTTAAGACCACTATTTTGGTTAAAGCTGGACCACTCAGGGCAGCAGGCTTGAGTGGTCAATTTCTGAAACTCAAGGGTCTCCACGTAGATTAGGTGGAAATCAACAGCATTGTTTGTTTGTGGCTGTAGCAACCGCAAGGGGCGAATGGTGGGCTAATCTTAACGTTTCAACAGTGAATAAACGCTGTAATAAACAAGTCGCTGCCATGAAGAAAGGCCACAGTTTTCCCATTCATTACTTCAGCATAAATAGCTAGTTAGAACATCACATCCAGCAGCGATGATTTCCTCTAACGCTAGCCAGCTATATTTAGGAATACACATTTACAGCTAGCTGTGATCAGCAGTTTGCAAGCTAGAAGCGAGCGTAGCAGCTTAGCACAGCAATCTGATGGAACTAGGCCTTGATTTTGGACTTGTTTTGTGTGTTTCTAGTTTTCATAATCTTTCTAGTCATGTATTCTTCAGTTATTCTTCATTCTTTAGTGTCCTACTCTTTTTGCCATGTCTACAGAAAGCTACACAAAGAATGGTGCACTAACGGACGTGGATGTGTCTGTTCTTAATAGGGGTGGGCGATATGGCGCCAAAATAATATCACGATATTTCATTGGTTTTTTGTGATATGTAGCAAAATGAAAATTAAAATATGATATGGAACTTTTTTCATATGATATGGAGACCTTTTTTTTATCAGATTTGTAACAGAAGTCAATGATCCAGAATGTCATGATACTAATATTGCACTCCAAATATCTCCATATATCCAGGATTAAAGTACAATAAATGATACTGGACAGATATAATCTGCCTCTAGTATATATATATAATGGGAAATGAGAACAGTGTGAATTTTTCTTTTGCTAAAAACAGTAAAAAAAGTAGTACCCTGATGTGATAATTAGGGGTGGGTGATATGGTACCATATTTCAGGGTATAATATCGTTCTTGATATTTAAAAATGTTGGCGATATTATTGCGTACGATATGATATAACACACCTCTAGTTCTCAAGACAGACAATTTCAGCCAGATGCCACCAGTCCCAATCATTTTCCACCTAAACATTTTCTCGCTCTCCACTGTGGGTAGAAAGAAAATAACTTATATAATGTATTCCTGCTTCACAGGTGACACTGTGGAGGAATCAAAAAACGTTAAATACTCAAACAACTTCGGAAATGGATTGTCTCATCTGTCTAGCACCCACTATTAGGTCTCCCTCTGGCCAGTGTTTTTTCAACCTCATTCACAAGATAACACCTCACAACTTATACAGTGGTGGGTGTTTCCCATGAGATAACACTTCAAGTAACATAACCAAAGATGCATGAAATCTGATCTGACTGTTCATATTTGTGTTGCATGCCCACAAATCAGATACAAATCCAATCTAGGACCATTGCAAATGTTCAGATTGCAGACAAACGTGATTTGCTAATCAAATCATCATATGAAATACAAAAATTAGCAGCCTAGATTGACTACTTTAAATCAAAAACAATGAGGAAAGGGGCAACTTGGTGAAAATGCAAATTGTTAGGTGCAAAACTTCACCTTTAACTACGTCAGATATCACATTGAGCAAAATTCGTCAAATTAGTCAAAAATGTGTGGAAAACCAAAGAATCAAGCAATTTTTGGGGGGGGGGGGTTATTTTTCCCCCTTATACAAGATGTGTTTGTGTAAATTAATTTTATGGCAGAATGTCCTCTTTTTACTAGGTTAGATATTATATAGTATAAAAAAAAAAATTAGCATCCTCAATTGTCTATTTTAGTCCAAAACAATGTATCTGTGAAAATGGGGAAGCATGGACGAAGGTGAACATTAGTGAAAATGATTTTTTTTGGGTGCAAAACTAAAGAATTCGGGTATATTTTGCAAATTAACACAAGATGGGTTTGTGTAAATTCATTTTTTGGCTGAACGTCCCCATTAATATGTAATTCAAAAATCAGCAGTCCAAAATGCATGGAAAACTAAAGAATCAATCAGTACAAGGGGCTTATTATCACAGATGGGTTAACATTTAATTTTGGATAAACTAGGCCAGATATTACATAGTATCAAATAAAAAAAACAGTCTAAATTGCCTAATTTAGTACTTAGGTGGAAATTGGTGAAATTTTTAATTTTTGAGCGCAAAACTAAATAATTTAAGTATATTTTGCAGATTGCCACAAGATAGGTTTGTGCAAATTAGGCCAGACGTTCAAAAATTAAATAAAAAAAATGAGTGGTCTAAACTGGCCCATTTTTATGCAATAACAATGTGATTTAATAGGCAGTAAAAAAAGATAGCACCGTGAATTATTAAGCCTATCAAATTGCGTTGGCTTTCTGAGACGTTTTGCTCAGATAAGTTAAAACAAATAAAGACAGTTGGCTGAAAGGAGCCGATGTTTGAGCGGAATAAATGCTTTGTTTAGCGGTATTACAAATGCAGACGTAGAGAAAGAGAGGGAGAAAAAAATCAAACTGATATTTAGCCCCTACTAGCTTTTCCCTCTTTTGTTTTACGCAAGGCTCTTTTTACCACATGGTAGTGACAGATTGTTTGAGCTGGAAGGAAAAGCCATTCGAAGCTAATTAAGCAGCCATTCCAAGCACTATTCGCGGGCAGGAGGCTGAGAGGCGCAGGCATTTGTCAGCGCTCTGCCCCTCGTGGGCTTGATTGACAACGCGGCTCCGTGCCTGACAGGCTCTGCCCTAGTGGACCAATCAGGCGCCGGTATGGAAATGAGGCGCGCCGCGATTGGCTGGAGCGAAATGACGCCGGATTCGAGCCCCACGTGGGGCCGGAGCTCAGCAGCTCCTCGTGATTGGTCGGCTGTTGTCGTTTTTCTCGGGCGCAGACATCATGTTGGGCTCCGGTTGTCGTTGAGCTGACAGCATGAATCAAGTAATGGGGGTTGATTTCACAGATTTTTCCCCCCCTTTTCCTGTTCATTTAGGCTGTACGGCGCGAACAGCCGCAGAGCTGTTTAGTGTATGGATCTGTTTACCTTGATATGTGTGAAATAAACCGATTTGTTGCACACTTTGTCTGTTTTATTATTCTGTGTTTTATATATATATACATACATATATCTGTATTACACTTTGTTTTTTATGCTACTGTAATGCGCCTCTGGCTGTATTTGTGCCTATTAAGCTATATTTATGTAGTTTTCCATTTTTATTACTTTTGTAGTGCTGTAATGTGTGATATGCATCCGTTCCTTTGGGGTTAATCAGGCATCTTTCTTGGATCTTGGATGTATATATTTTAGATAACACCCAACCTTTTTAGCTCGTATTAAGATGCAGAATGTTTGCGTGTTTTACACTTTATTGTGATCCCCTATTTATCTATCCATGCATTCATCATTTTAGGACTATTAATCCTCATGTACACACAAAACATACTCACTTTTAATCTTTTAAACACTCATGAAGCTAAAATCAGCATAATAAGATCTAATAATAAGATCCTAACTCTAGTAAATCCAATTCACTTGATCCATCTAATCCATTTAGAAGAGCTCGATTAGAACCAAGGATCATATTATTAAACGGACCTACCTACCGCAATGTATAGGCCAAAACACATCCCTCACCCCATTTTTTATCACGTTTGTATTGTTTTATTATTTTATTGCATTATTAGTATCATACATGCTTATGTATGTACACACCCAGAACACTAAATCTGAACCTTTTAAAAACTCTCATGAAGCTGATAATGTTATTTCATTTGACTTTTTTTTAAGTCCCATTACAGCATTTTTTTATTATTCTTATTTATATCTTATAAGGTCTTATAGTTAATTGTATCATATCATTCCACCTTAAATCACACAGAAACAGATGTTTGAATTCTGAACTGCTGCTACACCACTTAAGGTGGACCACGAACAATCCACTACCATTTCACCTGATCCATCTAATCCATTCAAAAAGAGCTCGATTAGCACCGGGAATCGCATTAAACCAACCTGGCCAACACGTTTTGAACCCCTAACCCGGCAAAAAAATGTGAATTTCTCAATCCGAATTAATGTCTTAAGACACGCCGCGCGCTCCCGAGCTTTGGTTAGTTAGACTTTGGTGGTTAGACTTCGAACAATCGTCGCTCATGTAAAGCTGTTTGTCTGGCAAGAAAAAAAAAACATGTTCGGATCCAATATGGCGAGCATGAGGTCAGACGCGCGCGGGCCAATCGGAGGGCGAGCCCCACGTGGGCGCACCGTCTTGTGATTGGCTGATGCAGATAAACTCCTTCTTGGAATCTGATTGGCTGTCTGGGGTCGCTCTCTCGCGGCAGTTGTATCCTCGTGTCAGTGGGCAGTCTGTGTGTGGTATAGGACGAGCGGTGGAGGAACTGGGCGAACGCTGTTGCGGGAGATTGATACTTTTTTGAGCTTTGTGTTGATTTTTTTGACCGCATTTCGGATTTGGAGCGTCGGCTCTCACTTTTGCGCGACGGCGGGAGGGGGCTGGACGAAAATTTCCGTATTAATTGTGATTAATACGAAGAAAAACGACCACTTTTGAGGCGGAGAGGCGAGGTTTCTTGCTGCTTTTGTGCTTGGGGGTCTTCGAGAGAAAAAGGAGCAATAAGTGGAGAAAAATCCAGCCTAAAAAAAAAAGAAAACAAAAATCGTGGGGGACTGGGCTTATGTGTTTTTTTATATATTCTTTTCTCTTTTGTTTTGCTTTGCTCTGAACTGAGAGTGAGCTACTGATCGTAAGGACCTAAGGACGAACGGGCGAACGAACGAACGGACGGACGGACAAACGAGTTGGACGGACGACGTTGACGATACAAAGTCCTTTTGCTTTTCAATCCTTTCAGTATCCGCTCTGCTGGAACTATTTATATATTTATCTCTCTATCTGGGAATTCTCCGGGATTTTTGCTTCTACATTCTAAGTGGATTTTTTTTTACATTTTTTATTTTTTCCTTTTCTTGTCGAGGAAGGACAAAAGGTAGCTTGTGCTATTGATTATTGGAACGATCTGCTCGTTATCTTGCGTTATCTGTTACACGGCAAGGCTGCTGATTTAACGTTGGTTAGCTTTTTGTAGGTTGTAATATGTGCTGTAGTCCTGTAGTCCTCTGTTTTACCGTGCGTGGTTGTGGTGGTGTTTTTCACCGCCTTTTGCTTTGCTTGACCTACTACTGTCTTGTAAACTAGGTCTTGTTACCTTGCGTTACTGCTCTCAAAGCATTTAGCGGCTATTGTTCTGCATTGTTCTCCCAATTATACTATTATTTTATAATGCCTAATTTGTTGGTGTTAAACATTTTATATATTAGTGTTTTTTTATGCATTTAGATTAACTTGTGTGCGCATTTGTCTGTGTTTTAAAATGCTATTGTATGTTATTGGCTGTAGACCGTATAAATAAGCACACGGATCTACATCGTGGGAATCTATCTTTTCGGGATTAACGCAAACACGAGTCGCCCTGAGCAGGAAATCTTGTTATTGTGAGAAGGCGAAGAAGGGAAGCCCATCAAAGCTCGTGCTGGTGCTGCTTTGATGCTGTTATTGTTGTCTTTTCAGATTGGGTTTCTCTCGCTTTCACTTCTTTTACACGTTTATATAGCTAAATATTTAGAGAGCTTGAAATGTGGTTTGAAATGTGATTAATAATGTCTGTTGTTGTTATTTCAACGTTGAAACAACGTTGAATCAACATTTAATGTTAAATAGTTGTGCAAAGGTTGAAATGTTAACGTTGAATCAACATAATGTCCACAACCTTCTGCCTTTTGAATCAGCATTTTACATTTAATCGCCATATAATTTCTCAAAACGATTGAATAGAGAAATGAAAAAGTGATTTTACTTCTATTTGCAGTAACTGCTTCTTAATTTAACACCAATTCTTCACTGTAGTGGTCGGTAACTTTCTTTTTACTCAGATTTACTACAGTGATGTAAGTTTATTGTTGCAATCTGTTAACCATAGGCTTTTCTCGTTTCAGTGAGCTATGGTTTATTAAAGGTTGAACGTATGACGTTGAAACAACGTTGCCATATCAATGTTGATTTACTTTTCAAAAATCAACGTTTTAACGTTTTCAATGTTGAAATGCCAGCTGGGTAGGTAATAGGGTAGCTACCCCAGCTGGCATTTCAACGTTGATGTTATGGTTGAATCAACGTTTGGTTTGGTGTTAATTTCGAAAAGGGAATCGTTATATGTTCAATCATTAATAAACCATAATAATAAACCACTAAAACTAACAACAAATCACATGGCTAACAGAGTGTTAACAATAAACTTACATCACTGCAGTAAATCTGACTATAAATAAAGTTACCCACCACTACCAATCTGATTCAACCTCTGATCTCAAAAACCACTAAAACAGTACAACATAGAACAGGAACATTCCCCCCAGTTGTTGCCAAATTTGGTTGTATAGTGATTAAATGTAAAATGCTAATTCGAAAGGCAGAAGGTTAAGGACATTATGTTGATTCATTATGTTTCAACCACATTTAAGGTTGGTTGTGTGCCAGTTGGGTAGTTCTAAGAAATATTTTATCAGAACATAATATACATTCTATTTTATATATGCTATGTCTGTATGTATGCATGGTTAGCCAATAATAAATAAATAAAGAAAATAATAATAATATCCAGTTAGAAATTTTCTTTTAGAATTTCTTTCTTTATTTTATTTTTAAATCTATTTTTTCTGTTTTCTTTTACTGTTCTCCTTTCGTGGAGTGCAGGGCAGGGAGGGGTGGCGGGACATTACTGCTTCTTCCTTACCTGCTCGGATTTATCCTGCAGCAAGACGCCACATCTGCGTGGATCCGTGCGGGCAGGATGTATCCACAGGGCCGGCATCCGGTGAGTAAATCCGGCTTGAGTGTGAACACGGCATTAAAAATCCGAATCATTGCATATTTGCTCAAAGGCATAAATAATGTGTTTTGTGATGTATGTAATTGCTGTAGCTAGCTATAATGCAACATGCTAAAATTGTGTGCAGCTAAAAGCCTAAAAGCTTAAAAACTGAAATATTATAGCCTGATTAGTGCAAATTAGTGCCTACCCCTGTTCATTTATATATCCCCCTTCTCCACACAAACATACAAACACTCCTCGTGCTCACACTTAGCTGTTTAGCTTGTTAGCTTGTTACCATGATAGGAAAATGAAGTTGCATCAAAGTTTAATTTTGCATTCGATGTTATAGTTTTCTATGCATTGTTTGTACTAAACTTTACTTACGTTCTAGTATCTAGTTTGTATTGTATTGTTTTCTTTAGTGCTAATAATTATTCAAATATTAATATTAGTATTTGTAGGATACAAAGCCTCATCCTGACCAATTTAAATATACATTTTAAAAGCATCTTGCTTCAATGTCAGAATTTCAACACTACCTCATGGTTTTGAGGAAATGTTAAATAAACTAGTTTAAAGCTTGTTTTTTTTTCCATCATCAACATTAAAAGATGTAATGGAACCAATACATTTTAGTTTTAGTTTAGAGTTTGTTGTATACAAGCTTTTTCAATGATGTTTAAATAGTGAAATATGCATAAATACTAAACAAAATACAAACTATAGTGTTATGAGGCTTTGTATGTGGCTAAAACCTGAAAAACTAAAATATTATAGCTTAATTAGTGCTAATTAGCTTACCTCTCTTACTTTTTTATACCCCTGCCCTTTCACACATGCATAGGTTATATTCCTCCTTCTCTCTTAGCTTGCTAGCTAATTGCCTTGTCAGTGTAAACACTGAGTTAAACACCTGTCAAAATGGCTTATTTTGCTTATTTTTATTCAGTTGTGGTTTTATTAAGTCTAAACGTAAGTGGAAACCCAAGTTATGTGATAAAATGGTTAAAATGTCTCAAAACAAACCAGTATAAAAAAAAAACAGTATATCTCAAACCACACAAAGGAGGCTAGACAGACTTACACCACATGCGTATGGTGGGTTAGTCAGACAAACTAGCTAGCTAGCTAGCAAGTTAGCTAAAAAAAAAGAATGAAAGAAAGAAGAGGGGGATAAAGATAGAAACTAAGTGCAGGAGGGAAATTTTTATTCCCCCCTTCACACGTGCATAGGTTACTACTCCTGCTCTATTAGCTTACTAGCTAACAACCTTGTCTGTGCAAACACTGAGCTAAACACCAGTCAACATAGCTTATTTAGCTTGTTTTCACTCAGTTGTGGTTTTATCACGTCTAAACTTAAACGGAAACGGAAATAAAATCTGTAATAAAATGGTCTCAAAACAAACCCATATAAACCACCTCAAACCACACAAAGGAGCCTAGAAAGACTTACACCACATGAATATGGTGGGTTAATCAGAACAGTAGCTAGTTAGTTAGCTAAAAAGAAAAGAATTAAAAAAAGGACAGGGGGATAGAGAGAAACTGAGCGCAGAAGGGGAAATTTGTATACCCCCTTCACACAAACATAGGTTACTACTCCTGCTATCCTAGCTTGCTACCTAATTAACTAACTTGTCAAGACTGAGCTAAACACCAGTCAAAATAGCATATCTTGCTTATTTCCACTCAGGTGTGGTTTTATTACCTTACCTAATTTAGTTAGAAACCAGTATATTGTGATAAAATGGTTGAAAAAACAAACCAATATAAACCACCCTAAACCACACAAAGGAGTCTGGACTGACTTACACCACATGAATATGGTCAGAATAACTGTAGCTAGCTAGTAAGCTAAAAAGAAAAGAATGAAGAAAAAACATGGAGATAAAGAGAGAAAAACAGAGAGAAACTAAGTGCAGGAAGGGAATTTTTATCCCCTCTCCTCCTCACTAATAAATAAATTACTAATCCTGCTAGCAAGCTAAGATAGCTAAATAACTGTTACCTTGTCAGTGTAAACATTAAGCTAAACACCAGTCAAAATGGCTTATTTTGCTTATTTTTACTCAGTTGTGTTGTTTTAAGTCTAAACTTAAATTGAAACCAAAATTCTGTGATAAAATGGTTAAAATGTCTCAAAACAAATCAGTATAAACCACACAAAGGAGGCTAGACAGACTTACACCACATGAACATGGTTAGCTAGTTAGCTAGCTAGTTAGCAAAAAGAAAAAATGAAAGAAAGAACAGCAGGATAAAGAGAGAAAGAAACTGAGTGCAGGAGGGGAATTTTTATACCCCCCTTCATGCATACATGGGTTATACTACCCCTGCTCTCCTAGCTTGCTAGCTAATTAACTGTTACCTTGTCAAGATGGCTTATTTTGCTTATTTTCACTCAGTTGTGGTTTTATTACATCTAAACTTGAGTGGAAACCAAAGTTCTGTGATAAAATGGCTAAAATGTCTCAAAACAACTGATATAAACCACCTCAAACCACACAAAGGAGGTAAGACAGACTTACACCACATGAATGTGGTGGCTTAGTCAGAAGAACCGAAACTAGCTAGTTAGCTAAAAAGAAAAGAATAGAGGGGAGGAAAAAAGGAGAAGAGGAGAGAGAAAAAAAAATCTGGTTCGTTTTTTTTTAGTTTTTTTTTCTCCGAGGCCGTTCAGATGCAATGACCCGTCCACGTCTCGGAGAAGGAGGCTGCTGAGTGATGGCGGCTATTCCCCAGCCGTGTTAAAAACGAGCTCCAGGGAAAGGCACGGGCAGCTCAGGCGGCTGATGAAACACAATTTCCCCGAGAATCAGGGAGCATGAAATGTGTTATTGACACCAGCAGCGGTTATTACCATGAGTCATATTCCTCTCGCCTTCTCTCTTAATGTGGTCCACGCTTGCCTAATAGAAAAGGCCAAGTGTTATTGTTTTGGTTAGAGTCGCACTACCGGCCTGTATGTCTAAAATTTAGTAGACACGTGCTCTGGAATTAATAGAGACACTAATAGTGCATATATCTTTCATTTACTGCAGTGTCAACCTATACTTTTTACCTATAGAGTGTATATTGTTGCTGTCCAATGAAAAAAAACAAGCAGCTCTCCATCTCCAAAACTGCAACTTTACACAAAAGAGAGATAACAAACTTCACTTTCAGTTGAAGTCAATGTAAAAAGAGTATATTTCCGGTCATTTTGGATAAATTCTGTTGGTCCATTCATCAATAAACTTTGACATTTGGTTTCTTGACATTATGTAGTAATCTAAAAACGAAAAAATCAAAAATGGAAGTCCTTACTTTGTTTTATAGTTTAGTCTATACAGTCTATAGAAATCTACCATCTGTGTAGGCTACGCTTTAGACATGGTCTAGGAATGTCTGTATAGGTTTTTAGGAGGATTAATACATAGACTAGGTTTGTTTTATAGTAGTTATTAGACAGTCTGCATAGGTTAGGCTTTAGACTAGATGTTAGGATGATATGCATTAGTATGAATACCTGTGATTAGTTGTAAGTTGTACATAGCTGTATATGCTGCACTTGTAAAGGCTTTGTAGGCTTGGGACTAGTTGTATGAATGTCTGTACCATATATATATATATATATATATATATACGTAAGAAATGGGAATGTGTGTGTACTTTAATTTGCTTGAGACTAGACATGAAAATATGTATTTTAGCGTTAAACTTGAGAATGTCTGTTCTAATTTGCTTGAGACTAGACATAAATCTCAATTTTTGGTGTTAAATCTGAAATGATAATGTGTGTTTTAGCTAGGACTTAGACTCGATGCAAGAATGTCTGTATAGATTTTAGACTAGGTATTGAAATATACAGCTCTGGAAGAAATTAAGAGACCACTTCAGTTTCTGAATCAGTTTCTCTGATTTTGCTATTATAGGTTTATGTTTAAGTAAAATGAACATCGCTGTTTTATTCTATAAGCTACGGAAACATTTCTCCCAAGATCCTACTAAAAATATTGTCATTTAGAGCATGTACTTGCAGAAAATGAGAAATGGCTAAAATAACAAAGACACAGAGCTTTCAGACCTCAAATAATGCAAAGAGAACAAGTTAAAATTCATGAAGTTTTAGGAGTTCAGAAATCAATAGTTGGTGGAATTACCCTGATTTTTAATCACAGTTTTCATGCATCTTGGCATCATGTTCTCCTCCACCAGTCTTACACACTGCTTTTGGATAACTTTATGCTGCCACTCCTGGAGCAAACATTCAAGCAGTTCAGCTTGGTTTGGTGGCTTGTGATCATCCATCTTTCTCTTGATTTATATTTCAGAGTTTTCAATTTGGTAAAATCAAAAACTCATCATTTTAAAGTGGTCTCTTATTTATTTTTAGCTGTATTCAGACTTGTAAGAAAGTTTGTATAGATTCTAGATATGGAAATGTGTATTTATAGGCTAGATTTAGGTCTGTTATAGGCGATAGACTAGATTTTAGAATGCCTGTATTGTCTAGGTCTTAGATTATATGGAAAAAGCTTTAGACTAGATATGAAAATCTCCATGTAGGCTTTAGATTAGATGTGGGAATGTCTACATAGGCTATACTTTAGACTGGATAAGACAGGATCTATATTGGCTTTAGATATGGGAATGTCTATAGGCTTTTGACTAGATGTGGGATATCTGTGTAGGCCAGACTTTAGACTAGATATGGGGGTATTTATACAGACTTTAGACTATATGTAGAGTTTCTACCTCTAGTCTGAAGGACATACAGATATTTGTCATAAGCTACCAAGAACAAAATTCCACTGATTGTTCCATTCTGTCACCAGTTTACAAGTACATCAATTCAACACCTCAAAAACTATAAACCAGATTTCGCTGCACTTGTTAAACTTGTTAAAGCCCAAAAACTTAATACTTTGAATTAGGTGTTGTATTGTATTGTACACAATAATATTGCCAACATTTTAAAATATCATGAACAATATTATACCCTGAAATATTGTGGCATATCACCCACCCCTAACTATCACATCAGGGTACTACTTCTTTTTTTTTTTCTGTTTTTTAGCAAAAAAAAAAAATCACACTGTTCTCATCACTTTCCCATTACATATCTACTAGAGATTAAATCTGTCCACTATCATTTATTTTAAACTTTAAATTTTGCATCAAAATTTCATTTTGTTGCAGTAATGTATTCTTGAAGTATATATATTTTTTGTTCAGTGTTTTGTCGTATTGCCAAGAGTATCATTATCGCGAAAATATAATTAAATATAATATTATTTTAGAGCCATATTGCCCACCCATACTTTGTAATAAGTTAATTTAACGTTGTTTTTTACGACAAACGCACGTTTTTGTCACAAATGTGTATTTATTAAATGTCACAGTGATAATAGTGCAGTTATTTACTATGCTTGCTTCTATTTTATTGCCTGATTTTAACCTTTACTTTTACCAGTTATCCGGCCCTCCAAAACACTCCCACTGTATACTGTTTCCCATTCTGTCACAATAAAGTAGATAAATTAAACAATTAAAGATGGTGTCTGGATACTTTTGGACGTGTGCTGTAGCACACAATGAATCAATGCATTTTCAAGTGCAGTTAGATGACATTGTAATAAGATATATGTGCTATAAATTATCGAAAATGAATGTCCTGTGTTTCTGTCCTGCAGGCACCTCATCAGCCTGGTCAGCCCGGGTTCAAATTCACAGTAGCAGAGTCCTGCGACAGGATCAAAGACGAATTTCAGTTCCTGCAAGCTCAGTATCACAGGTAAACACCGCTGACCCCTCCTGCACTGCACGCTTTTAATGATTGCACATTAGTGGCTGCTTTCCCAAACTCCCCTCGAGCTCAAGCCTAGACTAAATAGTGTTTTTAGAGCGAATCACTATTTAGTTCGACACCACGTCCAAGAAACCAGCTCTCAGAGTGTTATTTGAACCACTTTCTGTGGCAGTAGTTTAGCACTCACCATTTCTGGGGTGATTATAATGAAACACTATGAATTGCATTACGGTGAATCCCAGCATTTCACATAAGGGCAGATTCCTGGACAGGGATTAAGCCAATTTAGTTTAAATTAAGCCTTTTTAATGGAGAATCTCTGTTCAAAATGCTGTGGAGTCCAAAGACCAGCCAGCTTTAATCCCTGTCTGAGAAAACTGCCCCATAGTTCCATGTTATGTACATTTGAAGTCAAACGTAGGCCATTTGTCGCTGTTCAGTAGTAAAAAAAAAAAACATTTCAGGGCTTAGCTTTGAATGTAAGTTAATTTAAAATAATATAAAAGACTTCCAAGTATTTGAGATCTAATTCGTCATCCAGAATTTTTTTTACAGACTACAGAGTGGCTCCAAGCTTTACACAATGAAGGAAAAACTAAACAAAAAGAAGGAAATTATACTAAAATAGTCTCATGATATTTCTGGTTATTTTTGCATTAACAATATGGATATACAGCTCTGGAAAAAATGAAGAGACCACTTCAGGTTCTGAATCAGTTTCTCTGATTTTGCTATGTATAGGTATATGTTTAAATAAAATTAACATTTTTGTTTTATTCTTTAAACTACGGACAACATTTTTCCCAAATTCCAAATATAAATCTTGTTATTTAGAGCATTTATTTGCAGAAAATGAGAAATGGCTGAAATAATATAGCAAAAAAGATGCAGAGCTTTCAGACTTCAAGAGTTCAGAATATTTGGTGGAATAGCCCTGGTTTTTATCAGTTTTTTCATGCATCTTGGCATCATGTTCTCCTCCACCAGTCTTACGCACTGCTTTTGGATAACTTTATACCACACCTGGTGCAAAAATTCAAGCAGTTCAGCTTGGTTTGATGGTTTGTGATCATCCATCTTCTTTATATTCTTGATTATATTCCAGAGGTTTTCAATTTGGTAAAATCAAAGAAACTCATCATTTATAAGTGGTCTCTTATTTTTTTTTCTAGAGATGTATATCTTGATATAGAGAAGGTAATAACAAAAAGCTACATGTTCCAAATTTTTGGCAGGAGATGAACCTGAGATGTGATTGGTTGGAGCTAATTGGAACGCAACTTTGGAACACAACAGTCTTTATATCAGTATAAACGATATTGTTTCTTCTCATTTCATATGAAAATATATCAATAATACTTAAAAACTCAGTATATCGCTCACCCCTAGGGATTACTCACTGACAGAATAAAGCCTTGATATGATGATGATGATGATGATATGACCTAATCCTAATATCCTAACCCATCTTTTCTCATTTCTTTTTAGTCTTAAAGTGGAATACGACAAACTGGCCAACGAGAAGACAGAGATGCAGCGTCACTATGTCATGGTGAGGGCCGGATGTGCTGTTTTTTGTTTTGCTATCAGTGATCTTCTATCTCCACCGTGTCCCTCAAAACATCAGAGCCGCCAGCCAGCAGATACGCAGGCTAATGTTTAGTGTTTACTGCCCCTGTTTATCAGGCTGATAGTGTTTGCACTGATAACTGCAGAGTATCACAGTCGTGATTAGAGGTGTGTGTGTGTGTGTGTGTTGTGAAATGGCAGGGGGTAGGTTGGGTTCAGATGTCCAGTGTTTGGGGCAGGGTGTAATAGGTTGTTCTGAGATGTGTGTGTGTGTGTGTGTGTGTGTGTTGTGAAATGGCAGGGGGTAGGTTAGGTTCAGATGTCCAGTGTTTGGGGCAGGGTGTAATAGGTTGTTCTGAGATTGTGTGTGTGTGTGTGTGTGTGTTTGTTATTCCCTCTATACAGAGTGTTCTGCAGGGTTGTGTGCTGTCTGGCAGGCTTTCAGATCCTTTTTAGTCTGTATTAGTAATAGTTGTAGTTTGCTGGTTTATGGTGAAATTAGCTCTGGGTAGGCTAATATAATAATGTAATATTGTAGGCTAATACAGTGATCTAATGTAGGACTTCACTTAATCATATTGTGACACATTTCTTTCCTTTTCATATTGACTACATACTAGTGCATCTCTAAAAGTGAAACTCATATATTATATAGATGTATTGCACACAGAGTGATCTATTTTAAGCATTTATTTATTTTATTGTTGATGATTATGAATCGTACACCCAATGAAAACCCAAAAAACAGTGTCTCAGAAAATTAGAATATTTTACCAAGAGCAATCAGTACTTTTGGCAGTGTGGTAAGTGTGCCAAGTCCTGCTGGAAAATAAAATCCGCATCTTCATGAAAGTAGGAGATGGCATGTTTCTCCAAACCATCACTGATCATCAGTAAATTTTACATTTCATTTGTAAATCAAGGGAGCAGAGTCTGGAGGAAGAGTGGAGAGACACACAGTCCAAACTGCTTGAGGTCTAGTGTGAAGTTTCCACCAATCAGTTATGATTTGGAGAGACATGTCCATCATCTGCTGGTGTTGATCCACTGTGTTTTATTATTAAGTCTAAAGTCAGTGCAGCTTCAACTAGGAGATTTTATGGAGATGTGGATTTAATTTTCCGGCAGGATTTAGCACACTGCCCACACTGCCAAAAGTACCAATTGGTCTTATTAATAAATATTGTATATTGTGAAAATATGTCTAAATATCATTTTTCAGAATCATCATTGCAAATCTTGATGATGAGCATTTTTTTTAAATAAATTGTGAATTAAACCATTTAAAGAAAAAACACTACTGCTTTTAATTTCCATGAGAAACTTACCAGAAGCAGATTATATTTACCTAATATTATTTATTTAATTCCAAATTTTAAAGTATATTACTCATACTGTGACACAAAACGAAATTGCAATGTTATTGGTGCTCCCATAACATTTTAATAAACATACTCTATATACAGTATTATTTATACTATTATTAAACTATGAAACTATTTTACTATTAATCCAGTAACTGTTGTTTTTTCAGCTTATTATCTTATTATACTATTTGAGATACAAATTTTACTTTACCTAAATAAAACCTACAACGTTTAAAAATAACCAATAAATACCAGAAATTATAAGCACATAATGAGTCGGTGGAAGTTTAAAAAAAGAAACTTAATATCTGTAATCAATATCAGAAGAGTAAAACTGGTATCAGTGCATCCCTAGCTGTTCTCAGCACTATGAAGCATTAACTTAAAGCTATTTAATCAGTATATTTTTTAAGAGTTTTGCACTGTTTTCTAGAAGTTCTATATAAATATACACACAGAGAAATACAATACGTAAATGTGAACTGAGCTGCCCTCCTCTCCCACCCTGCTGTTTCAGGACCGATTGATTCAGTAATAGGTCACCGTTCAGGCTTGTTTGGGTGCTCGGTTTCTGGAAACTCTGAACCCGAGCATGTGAGCGTAGCGCGAAAGCTGGCGAGAGGAAAGGCAGTTCCTGCAGGCTGCGCTGTGATGTAAGAGCAGGAACTGTGTTAACCAGCCTCTCTTATCTTATTTGGACATGCTGGGATTGACTTGACATTCCGGTACTTTTGTTAAATATTATTTTTTCATAGTAAGGCAGGTCAGGCAGATAAGGAGGGCAGTGCTAGATAAACAGAGCGAATCACTCCGGGTTGGTGGAGGTGGAGAGTTCATCCAGACGTGGGGAGGAAAATCAGCTGATGTGAGTGGCTGTGGCCGACGGTCAATCCACTCACTCTATTACAGATTACAGATTAGGCACAGCCAGCTCTATAGCTGATACTGAGTCGAGTTCGACGTCACTGCTGTAGCCGTAGCAGCCAGGGCTGTGGGGGAAATATCGATATATTAAAAAACAAAAAATCACAATATTTCGTTTTGGACTATTTTAAATATTAGTCGACATTAGAGCTGCGCGATATATTGTTTTAATCAAACACGTCATGTTGCAATGTTTTGATTCTTGACACAAGAAGTAGATACACAGCGCTGTCTCTGTGTCTGTGTGAGTGACAGGCTGCTGCTGCCTGAGAAGCACAAGGGGGAGGGTTAGTGGCTAGGAGTAAACACGAGGTAACCGCATGGCCTTCATCCACATGGTTGGGCACGTGCTCATGTTAAGCTGTGCACCTCAGTCCAGCACAGTTTTGCAGCTTAGATATTTCCCGTTAGAGCTGAATTCACGCTTATAATCCCAGAAAAAATGAGGGTTATGTGCAGAAAATGCTTTTTTGATGTACAACAGACTGCTAGATTTGTGTCAATGCATACATTTAATAGTTTTATAACTTTTAATTAATAATAGCTAGGTATTATAAATTAAATATAAACAAGTCAACACACTGACTCATTCACATTAATAAGCTATTAATGCCAAGTAAACACAGTAGCTAATATTGAGGTTATGTCCATATATCCTATAAGTCGTATTTATTGTTATAACGACAGGCCTAATCTCACAGCTCCTCCTCTCTTTTTTTGCACACATGCATGTGGGAGCAGGACTGTATCATGTGGTCGGTGTATTGTGCAGATATTGCATTAGCTTTGTGCTAGAATGCGTAAGCCTGGCCTTATCAGTGTTCTGGTATGGTTGAAATACCATAAGACTGTGTGATAAAAGCTCTTACGCTCAGCTCGGGGACTTTGATGAGATCAGAGGAGTATCAGGTGAGGCGAGATTAGGTTTAAGTGCGGTCACCTTATGGGAAAGCATGTGACTCATTAACTAAACCAACAACTTTTGTTTATGTTCAGACAGACAGTGACTCAAACCGAGACTGACACAGCAGAGCCACAGTTACGCCTGTTACAGTAATATCATGTTTATTTGTCTGATATGGAGTAATATGCTGTGAGCCTGCACACTTTACTTTAGCTTATAATTCATATTAGTAATGTTTACTGAAAACCTGAGTTAATTAAACTGAAAACTAACTAAAATATTATTATGCCTCAACTGTAAGTTAATATAATGAATGTTTTTTTTCTTATTATTGTTTTACTTTATATTTTACTATCAGGTGAACAAAATAGATTTGTGTTTAGTTTCCTTTTACATTTACTCTGGCAGCAGAACGTGGATGAGAATTGACTTGCTGGAATTGTGGATGGGAGCATACATTTATTAAATGTATTGTGATGTGCATCAGTTTCAACAGATTGTTTCCAAAATAATACAACGCCATATTAATAATAAAAAAAAAACCAAGTACCTAATTTTAAGCAGCAGTGAGACAAGACAACTTGCACATGAACAAAAGTCAAAAAAAGTTCATTATATAATAGAGCATGAATAGTAGAGCATCAATAGTATATCGTCAGTAATAGAGCATCAGTAGTATAACGTGAATAGTAGAGTGTCAACAGTAGAGCATCAGTAGTATAGAGTGAATAATATAGAATGAAGTGTCAATAGTATATAGTCAGTAACAGAGCATCAGTAGTATAGAGCGAACAGTATAAAGTGAATAGTAGAGCATCAAAAGTATATTGTCAGTAATAGAGCATCAGTAGTATAGCGTGAATAGTAGAGTGTCAATAGTACAGCATCAGTAGTATAGAGTGAATAATATAGAGTGAATAGTATAGTGTCAATAGTTATAGTCAGTAGTAAAGCATTAGTAGTATAGAGTGAATAGTAGAGCGTCAGTAGTATAGCGTCAGTAGCAGAGAGTCAATGGTATAGCATCAGTAGTGGATCGTCAGTAGGATAGAGTGAATAGTAGAGCATGAATAGTATAGTGTCAATAGTATATTAGCAGTTATAGAGCATCAGTAGTATAGAGTGAATAGTAGAGCATCAATAGTTAAGTGAATAGTACAGTGTCAATAGAATAGAGTGAATAGTAGAGCGTCAGTAGTAAACGTCAATAGTATAGAGTGAATAATAGTGTCAATAGTAGAGCGTCAGTAATAGAGCATAAGTAGTATAGAGTGAATAGTATAAAGTGAAAAGTAGAGCATCAGTAGTATAGAGTGAATAGTATAGTGTCAATAGTATATAGTCAGTAATAGAGCATCAGTAGTATAGAGTGAATAGTATAAAGTGAAAAGTAGAGCATCAGTAGTATAGAGTGAATAGTATAGTGTCAATAGTATATAGTCAGTAATAGAGCATCAGTAGTATAGAGTGAATAATATAGATTGAATGGTATAGTGTCAATAGTATGTAGTCAGTAATAGAGCATTAGTATTATAGAGTGAATAGTAGAGCGTCAGTAATAGAGCATAAGTAGTATAGAGTGAATAGTATAAAGTGAAAAGTAGAGCATCAGTAGTATAGAGTGAATAGTATAGTGTCAATAGTATATAGTCAGTAATAGAGCATCAGTAGTATAGAGTGAATAATATAGATTGAATGGTATAGTGTCAATAGTATGTAGTCAGTAATAGAGCATTAGTATTATAGAGTGAATAGTAGAGCGTCAATAGTATAGCATCAGTAGTGCAGTATAAATAGTAGAGCATCAGTAGTGCAGTATAAACAGTAGAGCATCAGTGGTGTAGAGTAAATAGTAGAGCGTCAATAGTATAGAGTGAATAGTATAGTGTCAATAGTAGAGCGTCAGTAATAGAGCGTAAGTAGTATAGAGTGAATAGTATAAAGTGAAAAGTAGAGCATCAGTAGTATAGAGTGAATAATATAGATTGAATGGTATAGTGTCAATAGTATGTAGTCAGCAATAGAACATTAGTATTATAGAGTGAATAGTAGAGTGTCAATAGTATAGCGTCAATAATAGAGCCTCGATAGTATAGCATCAGTAGTATAGAATGAATAGTAGTGTGAATAGTATAGTGTCATTAGTATATCAGCAGTAATGGAGCATCAGTAGTATAGAATGAATAGTAGTGTGAATAGTATAGTGTCATTAGTATATCAGCAGTAATGGAGCATCAGTAGTATAGAATGAATAGTAGTGTGAATAGTATAGTGTCATTAGTATATCAGCAGTAATGGAGCATCAGTAGTATAGAATGAATAGTAGTGTGAATAGTATAGTGTCATTAGTATATCAGCAGTAATGGAGCATCAGTAGTATAGAGTGAATAATAGAGCATCAATAGTTTAGAGTTTGTAGTACAGCGTCTATACAATAGAATGAATAGTAGAGCGTCAGTAGTACAGCTTCAATAGTATAGAGCGTCAGTAGTCGAGTGTCAATAGTATATAAAAATAGTCAGCAGCTCAAAATTGTAACTTGCTCTTACAGCTTACAACATAGGTAAACTAGTAGATCATACATTATGATTAACTGGCCTCCTAGGTAGCCTGGGGAGAATGACTACACACTGACAGTGAGTGTCAAACTGATACTCAGTGGAAAACAGATGCCAGTGAAAACGAAGCTGCAGATTCAACAGACTAAACCCGAATATTATGAGTTGATTCAACTCAAACATCTTGTTTGAATGTATATGTGGCCACAAGTGTGTAACCTGAATGCAATAAAGTCCTCAAAGCTACTAAAAAGCTACCTCTAAAGTAAGCTTTAAAAAATACACTTGATATCAGAAAAAGCTATGAATGAGCAGGTGTCCGATTACTTCTGTCCATATTATATATGCGCCTCTCAGTGTACCACAAAGATTCATCAGATACAGCAGAAAATAGCACTCGTTTTTATGACCTGCCATAAGGCCATCCACTCCAGCAACCTTAAGTGTTTATGCTACGCTACGCTGCGCTGAAGTGTGTTAGTGAAAGTGTCCTTTGTATTTTATACGCTGTGCGAGTTGCTGTTTCATTTACTGAGAGCGAGATGATCGTGGTTGAGTTCTGAGCTGAAACTTGATTTGCTTGCCTCCATCTTTATCTATTTCTTCTCGTTTTTCTCTTGCAGTACTACGAGATGTCCTATGGGCTCAATATTGAAATGCACAAACAGGTATGTGACGCTTTTAATGCTGTTTTTCTTTAGTCATTTTATAGTTTGTGTTTGTTTAGAGCTGCATGTTGTTTTTCATTTATCTCTTTTAGAATGTGTTCAGTATTAGGGCTGTAAAACAAGTCAATATATCAAAGTTTTGCAGTATTTTATTTTGCAGTACTGTATCGATTCTTAAAAACATAGCATTGATTTACATGTAACGATTGACAGCGGGGTTGTACTCAGTTGTTAGATCCAACTGATCTGATTGGATTTTTTTTTTCCGCTTACATAAATATGATCGTGTTTTTCATACTATAACAGTTTTCCTGAGTTTGCGTTAATTTAAATACCTTGCGATATAACTTCTAGCATAAAGCATCACAATATATTGAATCATAAATGTTGTATTGTATAATATCGGCAAGTCCTAGCCAATATACAGCTCTGGAAAGAATTAAGAGACCACTTCAGTTTCTGAATCAGTTTCTCTGATTTTGCTATTTATAGGTATATTTTGTATGTTTGAGTAAAATGAACATTGTTGTTTTATTCTATAAACTACAGCCAACATTTCTCCCCAAATTCTAAATAAAAATATTGTAATTTAGAGCATTTATTTGCAGAAAATGAGAAATGGCTGAAATGACAAAAAAGATGCAGAGCTTTCAGACCGCAAATAATGCAAAGAAAATAATGAAAGTTCATATTTATAAAGTTTTAAGAGTTCAGAAATCAATATTTGGTGGAATAACCCTGGTTTTTAATCAGTTTTCATGCATCTTGGCATCATGTTCTCCTCCACCAGTCTTACACACTGCTTTTGGATAACTTTATGCTGCTTTACTCCTGATGCAAAAATTCAAGCAGTTCAGCTTGGTATGACAGCTTGTGATCACCCATCTTCCTCTTGATTATATTCCAGAGGTTTTCAATTTGGTAAAATCAAAAACTTTTTTTATTTTTTTTTTCCACTGCTGTATATTGAAAACAAAGAATCACAGTATTGTGTGTGATATCATTGTGATATCATTATCCTTATCTTGAGATGCCCTGTGTTTTTTGACCTCTATCCAGAATGCCATGTCGTGCCCCATTATGTAGGTGGCATACATAGAAATACATACATAAATTATTAATAAGCCAATAAGTAAAGCATGCAGCTCAGGCATCATCCATTTTTATAACCTCATGTTGTGTTCAGAGCACCGATGCACACAGCTTGACATCCTGCCAGGCTGCTTCCCTCCAACACGTACTGTGCATTGGTTGTTGTGGTGGGTCTGAATATGATCTGACTAACATGCAGAGTTCTGGCACTGTGACAGCACCGCATAAACAAGAGCAAGAGCCGCAGAGAGGAGAAGAGCAGCCATACCAGATAAATCACACGACATCAGCAGCTCTGAGTGGGATGTAGGTCTCCAGAAAGATGCTACATGCCGATATTGCACTTGCTTTGCGGGGAGGCCAAAAATAGGGTTTTGAAATAAATTTACAGTGCAAGGAAGATTATTTGCCTTAGCAGTGATGGTGTTTTTATCAATCCTGGTGCTGGAGACCCACTGACATGCAGTTTTAAGTGTTTTTACCACATCTTCCAGCTCAACTAATTCAACTACCTAGCTCATTAGCTGCTCAATATTGAGTTAAAGTGTGTGAGGGTGTGTCAAAAATTAGCAGAAAGGTGGACATAGATTATTTTAATAATCGACTAATCTGTTGATAATTTTTTCGATAAATAATAATAGAAACAGCTAAACATTAGATTTAAAAGGCATTTAAATTTCTAGATGTTGTTTAAGAATGGAATGTACTGATATTTAGTGAGTAAAAGCCCTGTGTAATGCGGTACTGTTACAAATGATCGATTAGTTGACAATAAAATCGATTTTGTCGACTAATCGTTGCAGACCTACTTGAGAAGAGAACTGTTTTTAGGGCCACAGATTTGCTCAGTGGGATGGCTTAAAGTGGTGGAAGTTCACTGATTGGCTAGAATATGGGTGGGGCCCATAGCCAGCATGCTAATTACCTACTGTATATTGGATCAGGTTGGTAGTGATATCGAATGAGATCCATAATAGAGCATGCTAACACTACAATACTGATATCGGACAAGACCCGTAGCCAGCATATATTACACGGCGGTATCTCGGTTCATCAATTTAAAACCAGTATACATTTTTTTTTTAGATACTGCCATACTGCTAGAGGTGCTGCGGAGCGCTGTGTAGAACGGCACCGCCAAAGAAGCACACTGACACAGCTCAGTTAGCATAACAAGCTAACATCCTGGAGTTACGGTAGCTCAGCTTATTCCTGCCTGGAGAGAAATGAGGACATCACTTTTATCTTGAGGAGCTCCTGCTGCTGTTCCTCACTGTATGAGTGTTTTATCTGTATGTTTTTTTTTTCCCTAAATAAGTTATTTTCCCTAAATAGCCAAAGCTAACTTTTATATCAAGTATTACAAAGTTCGAGACTGAGAAATGAGAGACTTTTAAAGACTCTTCCTTCCAGAAATCACAAGTTTCAATAAATTCATTTACATTTGCCCCAGTTAACGCCACTTAACTGCAACACTCAGTCAACCAGACAGGGAATTGAACCCCAGTTCCGCCCACATGATATGATGGCTCACTGGCAGGTAGTGGTGTTATCCACTGCGCCACACCAACCACCAATCACTGTAATAGAAAACAGCTGAAAACTGTGATTTGGGAAATCTGCTAGTCATGCTGTATGTGTGTGACAGATCACTCCTCCTGGTTGTTAATGTCCTGAAAGGCTCTGTCTCTCTCTCTCGTCTCTCTATCTGAGGGAGCGGTGAGTAAACAGGTTAATCGACTGGCCGCTTCTGGACTCCTGTTTTGTTTATCAATAAAAGCCCTGAGTGACCGAGCTCCAGTACATCCGTTATTCATCCAGCTGTGAGCCTCACGTTTCAAACCGGCTGTGTTTCTTCAGGATTTAGGTTTTGTTTGTGAAAAATCTGCTTTTTTTGCTTCTATGTTGAATCTCTTTGGCTTGTACATTGATGTACTTTTGCCCTTTCGCGTTGGTAGCAGTTTGTTGTACAGTGTCAAACCCCACATTAGCAGGTCTGAGATTACTAAATAACTGCGCTCCGTTTGAGGCGAATGTGTGATGATTTAAGCAGAAAGTTTAGTCATTGTTAATTGGTGAGGTATAAGCTTGCTTTTCTTGCCAGCCTTGTAGTTGTATTGTTGCAAACTCTGTAAGATGCAGTATTCATAAACTAACACTGTTAATTTCATGCAAAACCTTATATATTTACACTGACACTCTCCAGAATCACTTTATTAAATGCGTTTTTATTTTTGTATTGACTGCCATTGAATGTTTAAAAGACTTTACCTTTAAGATAGCTTCTTAAATGCTGACTTTTTTGTAGATGACAAGGCTCTTGTTTGGAGACTGTGATGATATCTTGGTTGAGTGGTTGATTAACTGATCAATTTGACTCTAATATCCTGCCACATCTTTTTATGAGATACTACTTAGTCCCATGCCTCAGGCTTTGCTCAAACTCCGATCATTAATGTTGTCTTGCCATTAGTTTGCTGGCCACTGTGCAGCCTTTCTCACAAGATCCTAGGTAACTTGTCAAACACACAGATTACAGTCCAATATACTCGACTCTGAAAGGCAAAAGAGTTAGTTATTGTGGTTAGCGGCTAATGCTAATGCTGCTGCACCCAGCCTTAGTGCTGGAGAAACCTCACTGGTACCTGACTGGTGGAACTCATACAATGCATCAATTTTTGGGAAAATTAAAGGATTTTAAGTGCACCTTATTTAAGATATATTGGAAAGTATACGACAATCAAACTGGCTGAATGATTGGTATAATTATTTTATTTATCATTATATCCGTGGCATAAAACTGTCTTAAAATGACTAATATTGTTTATCATAGTACTTTCTAGGAAAGCATATTTTCCAATTTAAAATACTTTTTATTTATTTATTTATTTTTTTGGTTCTCATATCTCTGTACGTTTGGCCTAAAAGAGAGCAGTTGAATTTCTTGCAGTAGTGCTGTAACTACTCCACACCTGCACTGCGTTTTAAAGAAATAAATGATGACTAAAGGTAGAAAAGTGTCTGATATTTCTGTTTCAGTCTGAAAGACGGCGTGGATGTCTCCTCGTTCCGGCCTGGTCCAGTTGTCCGTTAGAGCCCGAGGCGAGTTAGGATGGCCAGGCGAGTAGCAGGGCGTCATTAGGGAGGGAGCAGACGGTCGTTAAGGAGGAGGGCAGTGGGGCGAGTGTCAGTACGGGACTTTAATTATCGTGCCTCATTAGGCTGCCCTGCGACGGCGGCACCCTGCTGCTCTAAAGCAGAGAAAGGCTTTCTGTCTCACTCCTATTTTCTCCTTTTTCTTTCTTTTTTTTCTGTCTTGCTAGCTGTGCTTAGAAGGTTATGGGTGTGTTTGTTTGTGTGGGTTTGTTTGTGGGTGGGTGTTTTCTGTCAGTGTAAATGATTAAAAATAATAAAATTTAGACTGATCTAGACCATTCTTGGTCATATTTAGTGAGCTACACATATACAAAAGTAGTGTGAAATGCAACATGGCACAGTTGGTACAGTTGTAGAGGTTCCTAATCATGTCCGACTGTAATCCCTGTTGTTGGAGCTTCCAATACATTTTCCCATACATTTACATTCAGGGGGAAATCTGATGATGTGGCTGTTTAGGGCATAGTATCTTGCTAGCATTTAAACGGCAAGCTCTTGAGGTTGCAGCAGTATCTGGACTAGCATTGTCTTGCTGGAAAAGCGCACCTAAATGTGCGTTCAGAAAAGGAAGGACCACTGGTTGTCGTGATTTGACAAAGCAAATAGAGAGAGAGAGAGAGAGAGAGAGAGAGAGAGAGAGAGAGATTAGTCTTTCTCCTATTTCCTCTTTTTACTTTCTTATTTTCTGTTTTGCTAGCTTTGCTTAGAAGGTTATGGTTGTGTTTGTTTGTGGGTGGGTGTTTTTTGTCTGTGTGAATTATTAAAAATAATAAAATGTAGACTGGTCTGTAGGGGCGGGCAATATTATATTGTATACGATATATTGTGATACAGAAATATTGTAATATTAAAAGTCCATATCGTGATAATAGAGATGTTCTGTCTTAAAAGTAGTCTTATTATTTACTGTGAAGCTTTAGGTGTATTTATTGTATAATTGTTTTAGTTTGCAGTTTATATGCATGCACTAAATATTCTGCAATATTTTTTGCTGCATTATATTATTTTATGCTATATTATTTATTTTCCCACATTATGATTATTCTGTTATACTATTATTCTATATGCCGGAAATTAATTAATTATTTTTCTGTTTTCCTATATCACCAAGTATATCATTATCGCAAAAATACCCCAAAATATCGTGATATTATACACCCCTACTGGTCTGGACCATTCTTGGTCATATTTATTGAGCTACACATATACAGAAGTAGCATGGAATGCATAATGCCAGACTTCTCAGAATGGAGTTGTAGAGGTTCCTAATCAAGTCCTGCCATAATCTATGCTGATGGGGTATTTTCTCCATACATTTATATTCAGGGGAAAATCTGGTGTCTAGTATCTTGGTTAGTTGTTTAGTTGGTTAGTTAGTTGCTGGGTGTTTTCTGGATTGTTCACAGGGCCTTCTCCAGCTTGTCAGTATAAATTATTTAAATATTTAGACAGGTCTAGACTATCCTTGGTTGTATTTATTGAGCCACAAACACACTGTTAGCATACAGAGCGTCAATTACATTTTCCCTACACATTTTTATTCTGGGGAAATCTGGTGATGCGGCTGTCCATGGCATAGGATCTTATTTGCGTCCTTAGTGTGCATTCAGAAAAGGCAACACCCCTGGTTGTCATGATTGCCAAAGCAAAGAGAGTTTTGTCCTAGTATTTGTCCTAGCATAAAATTAGAGCTTAGATCAGGCCCAAAAAATCCAACCTGATCTGGCCCGAGCCCATGCACTGTCATTATGAGTCATTAAGAGTCTGAACATTGCAACACTGAAGAAGCATAGCCAAAGTGCAAAAACACAAAAAAACAGCAATACAGCTATGTACTAGCTTTTATACAAAATAAAAATAAAATAAAATGGCATTAAAAAAAAAATCAGATGCCTACATCACAGACCGTTATCTCGGGCTCTGGCAGAGAATCTAAACTCTTCATCCAATAGCATCCTGAACATTGTCTTCAAGACTAGCTCTTGCTTAAGTCAGCAGTGTGTGGAAAAGCATTATCCTGTTGAAAGAGTGCACCAGTGTGAGTGCGAGTTCAGAAAAGGTCTTTTTCTTTATTTATTCTCTTTCTTCCCAGCTATGCTTAGAAGGTTGTGTAGATGTGTATGTCTGAGTCTGTGTGGGTTTGTTTCTGGGTTCTTTGTTTCTGAGCTCAGCTCAAACAGAATAGAGAGATTCCTCTAATGAAGCAGAGGGAGGTGTAGAGAGAGAGAACAAAAAAAAAACGAGGCGGTTGAGAAAGAGGGAGAGAGGGCGAGAGAGCTTGTTCAGATGAATAATTAATTCAGGATTCCAGGAATTGTTTGCCAAGGTGATGATGGTCGACTTGTCCACAAGCCAAAGTAAACTGACTCGGAGTGTGGCAGTCTTCCTTCAAGTGTGTCGGTGTGTGTATGCGGTGTGTGTGTGTGTGTGTGTGTGTGTAAGCGGCTACAGAATGCACTCATGCTCATAGTTGGTCTGTAAGTTGTTGCTAGAATTCAAGCAGACACTTCTCAGGCTGTTGACCCTCTGACTGAGGGCAGCGGCAGGCCGTTCCAGGGTGGTGTGTGTGTGTGTATAATATGTGTGTGTGTGTGTGGGGAGTGCTGCGTCGGTGGAAAGGGAGCCCTGCTCTGTAGAGCCAAGAGCACTGCAGCCACTCTTTAGGTTACCTAATTGAAAGCTCGCTAATTTGCTGAGGAGGTTTTGAACCGTGTGGTAACGTTCTTGCAGGGGGGTGGAGAAACCGTGACCCAGCTGTGTGCTCGCATGGGCTTTTTACTGTGTGCCAATGCTGTGTCCAAACTATCTGTTCAACTCATCTTATACACCCGTCGTTAAAGAAATAGTTTGTTAAAGAAATAGTGAAAATTGGTGCACCTAGAAGGAAGCATTACGGATCATATTACATTACTATTCAGGAAGATGATGAAGAGAAGTTACTATGAACGATACATTATTATGCATTTTGATGTAGAGACATAGAGTGGAACACAATGTGCTAGGTGTTTTGACATGGAGTTGTAGAGGTTCCTCATGGTGTCCTATGTAGGGGTGGATAATATGGCCCTAAAAACATACCATTGCAATAACATTGAAAAAAAAAACATTGACATATAAAAAAAGGTACATTTCAAGAATATACTACTGCAATAAGGGTTAACCACTAATAAGGTTTTATATAATATAATTACTGTCATTTCTGGGCTATAAGCTGCTACTTTTTTTTTCCACACACAATTTGAACATTGCAGCTTCTTTAACTGTGCGGCTATATATGTTTTTATTTATTTATTAATTTTTTTTGTTTGTTTTGTTTTATTTTGGTTTACGGGCTAACGAGTTTTTGTGATCAAATCTGCATAAACAGTTTACTTCTTTTTATCCAATCAGGACATTGGGATCAAACGAGACACTACAACACTGCTGTCTTGTGGCTTTAACACAACAATACACCAATAAACCACTGGCTGACATCAGTCTTTGTATGTTAATCTGATCGTTATTAATCAATACTGTGATTTTGAAAATCGATACAGCATAGTAAAACTAGTATTATTATTATTATTATTATTATTATTATTATTATTATTAACATTTACATTTTTTTTCAAGTTCATTCCTATTACAGAGGTGGACCAACATAGTGTTAGGAGTCTTGCCCAATGATTCTTATTGGTGTAGCGCAGCATTCAGTCACCCAGAGTGGCAATTGAACCCCAGTCTCCCACATCATGGGGTAGCTCACTGGCAGGCGAGCAATGTTATCCACTGTGCCACACCAACCACAATCGCAGTATTATTATTTTATTTATTTATTTATTTTCATGTTTTTTTTTAAATTATTATTATTAACAATAACGAAGCAGCAAAGGCAGAAGAGTTTAATTAGAAAGTGATGAGGTGTGCATGTCTAAGGTTTCAGCAGCATCTGGGCCGGTGCTCTGCTACCTGACCCGGTCCGGTGGGGCTGTGGCCCTTGGCCCCGATCCCAGGAGATCAGAGCTCAGAGAAACACAGACATCAATAAACAGTTAGAGCAGGATTTGCTGCACGTTAACAATGGCCCAAGGAGAGAAGCCATCTCCCCCCCTACCTGCTCAGCATCACCGCTCAATACAGCCTTCCTGCCTCGGGCCAGGGGGATTAGACTAAGAGAGGGGCGGGGCTTAGGGGAGGGAGGGAAGGAGTGAGTGGGTTATTTAGTGTGTGTGTGTTTGGGCTCATCCTCCATTTTTATGGATTTATTTAAAACCTGTATATTTGGGTTTAAAGTGCTATGTTGCATGGATGTTCACATTGTGCTTCAAAACACTTAAAAAAAAAAACTTTTAATCATGGTAGTATGTTTGTTTGTACTTTTAAAAAGCCCCATATTTTATTTAGATAAGTGACTGTACACTATATTGCCTATAAAAGTGTCCTGCACTGATCTGTATTGCTGCATTTAGTGATTTGAGGCTTGGATGGATTCAAGCTACTTGGTCATGTAAACTCTTCTTTACATGAGTCTTTCTACACTCTTTTGTTCTTGATCTAATCTAAAGCTACCGTATTTTTTTGTACTATAAAGTGCACTGAATTATAAGGGGCATTTAAGCAGCACTAGTAAGGAACAGTGGTGTCACCATGTGTCCATGGCTAATGCAACTGCTGCTCCAGCAGTGCTAGCCAGGGCTAGCAGCAGGCTATTGTCCAATATATTCGCTGTTGAACGGCGAAAGTGCTAGCACTTAGAGAGGTTAGCGGCTAAGGCTAATACTGCTCCAGCCTTGGTGCTGGGGAAACTTTACTGAAACTCCTGTATAAATCTGTACTAAGCACAGTGTCTTTACTGCTCCTTAATACCTGCCTAGTAGGATTCATACATAAAGCGCACTGATGATTTTTTTGAAAATTAAATGATTGTAAGTGCACATTATAGTGCGAAAAATATGGTGCATGAAGTTTGGAGGTGTGTAGTGACTGTAGAAAGTTGGTGAACTCTGTGCACTATGCTCCTCAGCATCCGCTGACCAGTCTCTTCCACTGTGTTATAATATCACTGACAGTTGGCTGTGGAATATTTAGTAGTGAGTAGTGAGGAAATTTCACGACTGGACTTGTTGCTGCACAGGTGCTGCATCTTATCACGGTACCTGATAAGTGCTGGAGTGGTAATGATTTAGAACACCTGAGTTCAATGATTTTGGATGGGTTATATAATATAAATACTGCACTTCCTTAACCCCTTAAATCCTTTACTTTAGTAAATGAAAGTGAAAAAAGTGAGCGCTAGAGATGAGTCGACTTATAAGTCGCAATAACTACAAACGACTAGTCGTCTAACCTCCAGTGAGTGGCTGCTTCAGTGCCTTGTTGTTTCACCAACATTTAATCCTCATCAGTGTCTCCCTCCACTCAGCTAACGCTAGTAGCAACAGGCAAATGGCTCTCTGTTCTACTGACAAGTGTGTGTGTGTGTGTGTGTGTGTGTGTGTGTTTGTGTATGTGTGTGAGGGAGTGTGTGAGAGAAAAAGAGAGAGATAGAGTGAGTGAGTGCTCTTCACGGGGTGCTAGACAGCTCTGAGCACCTGGAATTGTGAAGCCGAGCAAAAAGCCTCCTCAGCGCTCAAGGGCTCTGTTTTCACAGCCTTAAAGTGACGGCGCCCTATTTTTATCGCGCCGCGTGACGGAGCAGCACTAAAAGCTTTCAACACGCCTCGGTGGAAACTCCCCACAAGCACCCCCCCCCCCAACCAAACACACACACACACTATCACACACACTAACACACACTGCTTCACCCTGTCCACATAGCTGAGGGCAAAAACCCAGCGCTGGGGGAGCGACAGGCCAGGGTCAGTGCAGCTTTCTCACGATGCAGTAGATATCCCCCTCGACGCTCGTGCACTAAACGACGCCGGTAACTGACCTGTCTGTCTCACTCTGAGCACACGTCAGATTGTCTGTCTATTTCTAGTGTTTCCTGGTTGCACAGGAAGCTCTTTTCTCTTTTCTGTGGCTTTGTGTATTGTTCACATTGATATCGAATAATCATTGTTTTACCGTATTGATAGGAAGGTGTACAATAGGTTTAAATTATAGATATATCAATAAGTATTGAGAGATTATCTTCTGTATTAATGCTATAAATAATAAAGGACAGTATGGAGTGTTTTTTTATATTATTAGTTTAATTGGTGTGGCCCAGTGGATAACACTACTATCTGCTTGTGAGCTACCACTTTATCTGGGAGACTGAGGTTCAATTCCTGCTTTGGGTGTAATACATTCATATGAAAAAGTTTGGGCACCCCTATTAATCTTAATAATTTTTAGTTCTAAATATTTGGGTGTTTGCAACAGCCATTTCAGTTTGATATATCTAATAACTGATGGACACAGTAATATTTGATAATAATTAACATAGTAAGGAAGTGGAAGACCACAGGGACAGTTCTTGTTAAGCCCAGAAGTGGCATGCCAAGAAAAATATCAGAAAGGCAGAGAAGAAGAATGGTGAGAACAGTCAAGGACAATCCACAGACCACCTCCAAAGAGCTGCAGCATCATCTTGCTGCAGATGGTGTCACTGTGCATCGGTCAACAATACAGCGCACTTTACACAAGGAGAAGCTGTATGGGAGAGTGATGCGAAAGAAGCCATTTCTGCAAAAGCAAAAGCACACCTCAGGCGACTCTGTTTGTGGCGTGCTTGCAGAAATGCATTAATCTGCTGGATTAGTTCAATAGTTAGCGAACTATCATGGAACTGCGACTGTAAATGAGACAAATATTGTGTCATCATATTAAAAAGCCCTTTTAAAGGCTGTCCTTCAATGTGAAAAAGAAGGGGTACCCACTATATTCACTGCACGCCACTGGTATTTAACGATTGTGGATTTCTCCTTAACTGAAGGCCTCAGCTCAGTGCTAATTTGAATGGAAAGTATGTAACTGAAGCGTGTCGGTAGAGCGGCTGCTGGTGTTGATTGAGAGATAAGGCGGAGATGATGATGTTGATGTAGATGTAGACAGCAGATTGGGGTGTGTTCTGTTGTGCTCGAGTTGTTTTTGTGTGGCCGCAGTTTTCCACAGTAGCTGCAGATCACGTGAACAGGATCTAGGCTGTGTAGCCATGCGGTGACTGACTGTGACTGTGTGCTGGTTGGTTGGTAGAAGTGCATAATATGTTGGATGTGTCAGCATGTTGTCTCTAACTTTGAGAGTTAGTTATATATTTTTGTTTCATAGTGTATTGCCTAATACTGACTAATACTGATTATTTTGGTAGTCGGCTAATTTGATGATTATTTTTTTCGATTAGTCAATTAGTTGATTAGTCAATGATTATTTCTGCCATGTCCTCCATCCCTAAAAATGATAGAAACAGCTTAACATAAGAGTTAAAAGGCATTAAAATGTTTGGGTGTTGTTTAATCGTGGAAAGTACTGAGATTATTTGGGCTAAATATGAAATCTGTTAAATTTGGGCACTTTTGGAGACACAGATTTAGTTGAGTGTAAACTGTGTGAGTGACATTTATCAATCTCCCATTGCGTTTTTTTTTTTTACTTTACAGTACTGTTGCAAATGAACGCTTAGTCGACAATGAAATTTGTAGTCAAAAAATTTTTTAATAATCAACACAGTCGATTATATCGACTAATCGTTGCAGCCCTACTACTCTAAACTAATCTGTAAAAAGTTGTAGTTTAGTTGGTCCAGATGAAGAAGAGTTGGTCTTTGGTCTTTTTTTTTTTTTTTCTTTTTTTCACACCTGCTTTTTTGGATCGTATCAATAGATTTGGACATAATAGATTGCAGATGAACTTTTCTATTTAAAGCAAGTGTGTATACTGTGTGTGCTTATGTGCGTGTGGTTTCTTGGCTCAGTCAGTGGGCTCTACTCTTTACCCCACACCCCACGCACACACACCCACACCCCCTCCCGCCCTGACACACAGATCCACACTCACAAACACACACACTTAACCCCCCTTTAAGAGGAGCCGTTGCCCCCCCTCCCCCACCCCTTTCTCCCGCTGACCCGTTTATCCACATTAATTGGCTGAGTTGATCTGACGGACAGGCTGAAAATCTGGTTTAATGACCCGCCCCTGTGTGCATAATATGATTTTGCTGCCTGCTCTGGTCAAACAGCGCTCCAATTTCCATAATGATCTTACAGGGAGATGGGGCCAGCTCGGTTGCTGGGGCAACCTGGGAGAGCGGCTCAGGAATGAAGGCACTGGAGCTGGAGGGGGTGGAGAGGATGGGAGGGGTGTGTGTGTGTGTTTCAGTTTTGTGTGTGTGTGTATGTGTGTGTTAGAGTATGTAGATGTAATTTCTGCTGGGAAATATATCACACATACTGGCATCGGTGTCACATGACCAAATTGATTTTCAATTGTAGCGGCATTCATTCAAAAAAAAAAAAAAACCTGACTACAGCAATGTATTACATGCTTTTAGAAACAACAGACCTAAATATTCAATACTGTTCACAATACCAAGCAAGATCCCCAATGCTTTGATTCTTTAAATAAAGCAACCCAGTCGTCCAATCAGAATAAGCTATATAAGCAATTTTTTTAGGTTAGGAAAGCTATTCTTTAACCTTACTTTTTCGGACTATAAGGCGCACAAAATCCATTGTTTTCGTTATAATCCAGTCAGGTCAGGTATTAAGGAGCAGTAAAGGGCACTTTGCTGAAGTACAGCATCGTAAGGGTGAGTTTTTAGTTAAGTTTCTCCTACCTTAGTGCTGATACAAAAACTCACCCTAAATACAAAATTTTGGAAATCTAAGCTTACTACAGTAAGTTTTTCGGGAGAGAAATCTGTGTTGATTAACATCCAGCACTTGTATGACTTTGAAAGACAATTTTTGAAGAATTAAAGTTTTATCATCCCTTATCGTCCATTCAGCATCAGGATAAGCTATTTTTTTTAGCCTAAGTTACCCTTTTAGTTAAAGTGATTGTCTGTAAGTTTTTGGGAATTTGGAGACGTCTCTGGTGAGAATGTGTAATTGCACAGAGCATGTGGAAGAATACTTTTAATGCAGGTAAAAAGTTGCTTTGTGAAAGACCACTCTTAATATAGAATTAATATATTGAATATTGCAGGGATGCCAGAACATTACAGGGATGCTCATTCATTAGAATATTTGCCACCTCCCAACTTGGGAATACTATTAAATGCTGCTTTAAAATGAAGAGTTTTTACTTTAGCTACTTTAAATGCTTCAACCAAATTCAGGAAAAGCTGTGAACTTGTCCACAAGTTTTGGGGATTGGTTTTCAGCGAACATACCTGACCAGTTTATATATTTATTAATCTAGTTACATTAAACATCAACATAGTTTTTTATGTGCAACTTTACTTTGGTGCTTACTTCGACACTCCTCACTGTCTTACTGCAGCAGTTGGATGGATTTAGCCCCCCCCCCCCCCTCAATCCCACCTCACTCCCTCCCTCCCTCCCTCCCTCCCTCCCCACATCCCCACCTTGAGGGCAAAGTGGCCAAAAATGAGGGGAATGTGACGGAGAGACGGAAAGAGAGGGACTCCTCTCCTCCCTCACCTGCTGGGCCATCTGCTCTGTTCTATAATCAATTTGTTCACCACCTCGCTTTTCATCCACCCTCTGACACACTCCTCTCTCTTTCCCTCTTTTACTCCCCCCTCCTTTCCTCTGTCCCTCTCCCTCGATCCCTCCCTCCATCCATCTCCTCCACTCCCCCCTCTGTTCTGTCCGTGTGTCGGGGTGACCGCTGGCTGGCTGGCTGGCTGGCTGGCTGGGCTGCGTGTGGAATATGGGGGGAATTAGAAAATGGTAATTGTTCAGCATCGCCATCATTTATCTCCCAGCCCCAAATCAGCATTAGCATATTTCAGCATCTTAATGAAATAATCTGTCTAGGTAATGAGGGAGCGAGGGAGGGAGGGAGCGAGAGATGGAGAGATGGAGAGATGGAGAGATGGAGAGAGGGAGGGAGGGAGGGAGGGAGGGAGCGAGGGATGGAGAGAGGGAGGGAGGGAGAGAGAGAGGGCGGTAGCTGTGGAGCTGAAGCCAGATTTGCTGTCTCTCTCTCTGTCTCTCTCTCTCTCTCTTTCTGTATCACTCTTTCTCACACACTCTCTCTCTCTCTCTCTCAAATTGTATTGTACTTACTGCTTTTCTCTCTCTTCTTGCCCCTCTGTCTTGCTCTTTCGCACTCTTTTCCTGTCTTTCGGTCATTGTGTCATGTTTTATTCTTTCTGGCATTGCTCAGGTCCTCTTTCTTTCTCTTAAACACTCTTTCTTGTGCTGTATGTCTCACTGTCTCAATCTGTCTCATTTTTGCTCTCTTGCTTTTTTTCTCTTGTTCTTGTGCTCTTACTTTCACTCTAACACACACTTTATTTTTCTTTCTCTCTTGAATTTTCTTGCACTTCTTTTCTTTCTCTCCTTGCTCACTCTCTTTCACACTCCCTCTGTCTTGCTCTCACACTCCCTTTCCCTGTCTCTTCGTCATTGTCTCGTGCTCTCTCTATCTTCGTCCCACTCTGTTTCTCTTACACTCTCTTTTTTTTGACTCTCTCTCTCTGTATGTATTGTTTGCTCTCCTTTTTTGCTCTCCCTCTCTTTCTCTCTCCTGCTCTTTCCTTTTCTCTTTACCACTTTCTATTTCTCTCACACACTTTGACTCTCTTTCTCTCTGGCATTGTCTCACTCCTCTTTTACTGTCTTGGTTTCTCCCGCTGTCTCTCTTTTGCTCTCTCGCTTTCTCTCTTTTGCTTTTGTGCTCTTTCTCTCTCCCCATCTCACTCTTTCTCTTTTTGTCTTACATGCATTTTTTGCACTCTTTGACTCTCGCTCTTTCTCTCTCGTTGTGCTCTCACTCTCGCATGCTCCATCTTTTGCTGTTTTACTTCTCTCTTTCTCTCTCTCTCTCTTTCTCTCTCTCTCTCTCTCTCTCTCTCTCTCTCTCTCGTTGTGCTCTCACTCTCGCATCTTTTGCTCTCTCTCTCTTTCTCTCTCTCTCTCTCTCTCTCTCTCTCTCTCTCTCTCTCTCGTGTGTTGGGCAGTGCTGTTAGTGCTGGTTGAGTCTCTGCAGTGACTCTCTGCAGTGTTGCAGTGCTGGATTTAATCATGTGTAATGATGCACATTTAGTTTTATTGGAGTAATTGCTCATTAGAGTTGTTCTGTAGAAGTTTTGGAGAAGAGTCTAGTGAATTAAATGGGAGAAGTTGGTCGAGTGTAAAAGAAGAGTGCAGTATATGAATCTTGTTTTCTTATTAATAATATTTTTGTCTTTTTTTTCTTCCAGACTGAGATCGCAAAGCGCCTCAACGCAATTCTAGCTCAAATCATGCCTTTTCTGTCACAAGAGGTAAATACTCATCATCTTTTTTTATTTTCTCCTCTTAACAGTCCATTTATGTGTGATTTTTTTTTATTTTTATTTATGTCTTATAAAACAGTATAAATGTTTCTACAAACATTTCCATTCATAATTTTAAAAACTAGAGAGCTCAGTGCTGGGGAAGGATTTTATACCCCTCTAATAGCCCTATAATAGGCTTTATAAGGCAGGGTGCCAACAGGTTCATGACCTGAATGAGATGCCCAACTCAAATTTGTCTGTAATAGTCCCTGTTGTGTAAAAATCATAACATTTGTTGTAAAAATAATTAATTGACACATAAGTTGCCCTTAATTACTACTTTACATTGATTGGTATTCCTAAATGTAAGTTTTAGGTTAATGTTACAGTAAAGGTTATGCTTTAAGGTTGGATTAATTAAGTTGAATGTTGGTTGGGCATCAACCTTGGTATCACAATATATTTTATCGTTTTTGTTTGTGATACTTGGTGATATTGATACGTGGTGGCAACTATAAATATTTTTTATTGAAACATAAAAATAAACGTATGAGTACATATAATAAATGAATTATTGGTATTAACAATTGGTACTTTTGGCAGTGTAGGCAGTGTTCCAAGTCCTGCTGGAAAATGAAATTAAGTGCTGTAAGATTTTGTGGGAAAACAAAACTGTACTGACTTTAGACTTGATACTAAAACACAGTGGATCAACACCAGCAGATGACAGACATGTCTCTCCAAACCATCACTGATCATCAGTAAATTTTACATTTCATTTCTAAATTAAGGGAGCAGAGTCTGGAGGAAGAGTGGAGAGACACACAGTCCAAACTGCTCGAGGTCTAGTGTGAAGTTTCCACCAATCAGTGATGGTTTGGAGAGTCATGTCTTTTTTTTTAGGATTTCATTTTCCAGCAGGACTTGGCGCACTGCCTACACTGCCAAAATACCAATTTTTCTGAGACACAGATTTTTGATTTTTGATTGGCTGTAAGCCATAATCATCATCAATAAAAGAAATAAATGCTTAAAATAGATCACTCTGTGTTTAATACATTAATACAAGTTTTACATTTTTGAACTGAATTACTGAAATAAAGTAACTTTCCTGTGATATTAAATTTTTTTGTGATGCACTGGTATAATGACTCCATAATGTGTAACTGGCCTCAGGCAGGAGGTGCACTATTAACCTTAGCTTACCTTACCTCACTGCAATGCTGTGCACTCACATCTCTTTCTCTTTTTCTCTCTTTCTTTTCTCCCGTCTTTCTCTCCCGCAGCACCAACAGCAGGTAGCCCAGGCTGTTGAGCGTGCTAAGCAAGTGACAATGACCGAGCTGAATGCCATCATCGGGGTACGTGGACTTCCCAATCTGCCTCTCACCGTGTGTATACCCCTCTTACTCCTTCATTTGGCCAGGGCCAGGGGTAAATCTGCACCGGCTGCACAGAGCCCGCAGAGCAGCTTCCACACAGCGGCCGTTAACCGTCGCGTTTGATTAGCGCTTTACTGCTTTATTGCGTGCCTTATCTTCCGATAAAGCTGCGTTTCGGAATGAGACTTGTGATCAGCCTTTGTGTTGGTGACGCAGGTCTGAGCTAGTTTTATTTGGATTAATCTGGTGGGTTGAATTACATCATAAGGCCGTTTGGAGCCTGGGCTTGGGAATGGAAGAGTCAAGGCCAAGAGGTTTATGTTGCTGTGTGCAGATTTGCCCCTGCCGTTTATGGTCTTATTTTACTTTTGATTTAATTGTTTTGTTGTGATGTTATGTATTGACACCATTGTTTTTTTTTTTTTTTTATGTGCCTCATCAATGTCAGACTGGTTTTACCATGCAATTTCATTTGCCATTGATTTAAGGCCATTTTTTCTGTCTAAGTGTGAATTCACTGTGCCATCACTGAGCCAATCAGATGCACCAATAAGAGTACATGCAGTAAATTCAGTGATCTGCATTGTAGATTAATACTAAAGCCGTCCAAACTATGAAGTCAGTTTTATGAGGTAGAGTCACCTGGAATTCAGGCTTTCAGTTAACAGCTGTGCTGAACTCATCAAGAGTTAATTACTTGAATTTCTCGCCTCTTAATAAAGTGTTTGAGAGCATCAGTTGTAAAGTAGTGAAGAGGTAGAGTTACAGGTATACAGTGAATAGTGAATATTTGAGTAATGTTCTAATCCAGATTATGAGAAGCAAGAAAAGAAAAAATGACTAAAAAACGAAGGTCAGTTAATCAGAAAAAGAAACATTTTAAGAACTTTGAAAGTTACCTCAAGTGCGGTCACTGCAAAGAACTTCAAAAACATTATAATGATTGAACTGGCTCGCATCAGGACCGCCCCAGAAAAGGAAGAGCAAGAATTGCATCTGTTGCACAGGACAAGTTCACTTTTGTTTAGAGATGTGCAGTTAGAAAATAAGGATGATTTGACACTAAAATTTGGATTTGACTAGTGCTGGGTGGTTGCTTGAATGAATTTGATTAATCAAATAACTGTTGTAATGGGATAATGGAGATTGTACATCTTTACATATGTATAGTCCGTCAGAGGGAATTTTAGTAGATTGTGCTTCTTTTTGAAACCGGTAAAAAAAAAAAAAAAAAAAAAAAATTGCAGATTTTTATATTTTCCCTTATTTTGACTAAAATCAAACTAGTTTCAGTTGTTAAGCTAGAACTACAAAAATGTCAATCCTAATCAAGGATTGCTCATATATATTTGCAAAATATCGAGATTATACTTTTTTTTTATATAATATCACCCAGCTCTAGATTCAAGTTGACATTGCAGCCCTGATCTTCACAGTTCCAATTAGGGGTGGGCGATATGGCCCTAAAATAGTATCACAATATTTCATGATATTTTTGCGATAACTTCTCTTGGCGATATGACAAAATGAGATTACACTACTGCAACAAAGTGAAAATTAAAATGTATTATTGCACACGATATGATATGGCACACCCCTAACTGAGTTATTAAAAAATATTAAAGAATTTGATCAGATTTTTAACAGTAGAAGTCAATGAACCGGAATGTCATGATACTAATAATAATAATAATGCACTCCAAATATTTCCATATATCCAGGAATAAAGTAAAATAAATGATACTGGATAGATATAATCTCTAGTCTCTAGTAGATATTTAATGGGGAATGAGAACAGTGTGAATTTTTATTTTGCTAAAAACAGTCCCAAAAAAAAAAAAAGTAGTACCATGATGTGATAATTAGGGGTGGGTAATATGGCACCATATTCCAGGGTATAATATGTATGTTATCTGTGATATTATTGCATGCGATACGATATGACGCATCCTTAGTGCTAAAGCGAGGTTTAGGCGTTTAGGCGAGCGGCTGGAGGGGCCGACCCCGCTGTGATTAGCCTGCTTGGGGCTTGGCTGGCTGCTCGGACTCCCCAAGCCGGGTCAGGGCAGCTGGAGCCAGATATTGGAATTCAATTAAGGCAAATGAGCCAAGACTCTGACCCCCATTTTCAAGGTAATTGCCTCCTCCAATCCAGCTGAATGCAACTGTCCACAGGACTCAGTCATTTAGCAGACGGCCATTCAGCAGAGCGGCCCTGCGGGGGGGGCAGGGGGTTGGTGGGTAGGGGTGGGTGACTTCTAATGCTGGCACACACACACACACACACACTATACACTAAATACATAGAAAGAGAGAGAGAGACACACACATACAGATACACACTCTCTCGCCCTCTGTGTCTCCTTGTTATCATGATGGCTGGAAAATAGAGGGAGGCAGTCAGGCAGACACACGCTCTACTGTGGCAGGCGGGGAGGCAGGCAGGCTCGCAGACAGAGCAGCCACACACACACACACACACACACACACACCGGCTGGAAAAACAAGCTTTTATTTGTTGGATAAAGAGATGGCAAAAGATCAATCTGTGTTCCCTGGCTGTGAGTGGAAGAGGAAGGGGAGGGGTGATGGGGGTCATTAAAGATTCACTGTTAATCGGGAGCCAGCAGTGTTTGGCACACACACACACACACACACACACACACACTCTGAGATCGAGGGAGATGAGGGAGGAAGGGAGGGGAATGTGAAGAATAAGAAATACACACAACACAAAAAAATTGAGACTGGAATCGAGGGCAGGAAAGTAGAAGGGCGGAAAAATGAAAAATTGAGGACCAGCTCAGGATATGAAACAGAAGAGAGATTAAATAAGAATTGAAAAAAGAGAGAGAAATGAAATAAAAAGGGGGTTGATAAAGACTATTTGCTTAGCCAGCTTCTCTCTCTGAGTGCTGTGACTGTTACAGGCATGTAAATAGGGAGGAACTGTCTGCCTGCTTGTCCGTTTTCAATATCCAAATAGCTCTCAAGCACTTATTGTGATGGCTTTTCCTATTTAATGGTCATACCTGTCGGCATTTGGGTTGTTGTGTGTTTTTATTTTTTTTAACCACTAAAGACCTGTTCCACTAGTGTCTGTCCCACACTACAGGATAATCGGGCCGGTTTTGGGCTCGATATAAGGATGCAATGATGATACAGTTATGTCGCACCTTTGTAGACACACTAAAACTCCTTACAATCACACAATTTATATAATGTTTGTTGCACAATCATTTTTACTTACAATTCTACAGCACTCTTCCACCCCTCACTGGTGAGAAGAAGCAGCCAATCAGGCACTGCATACTCTCAACCAGAAACCACTGCCCAACTTGAGGACTGCTGGGTCTGTGCTGGGTCCATTCTTTTAGTAGTGCCCAATGAGGTCCTGCAGGTGGACAGTGGATTCCGGTTGAGAGTATGCTGTGCACGATTGGCTGCCGCTTCTCACTGGTTTGTGTGTGTGTGTGTGCTTAAGTGCTGAGTGTAAATGGTTGTGTATAAAATATAATAATAATGCGTCCTTGGGTGGGTCTAGAAAGACTATTTATTCATGAATATTCATTCATCTAGATCCCTTTTTTGGCTAGCATAGTTTCCAGTTGGTGAGAAACTTGGAGAACTTGAAGATGGTAGGCATTATCTTGGCATGTATTATTATAAAGTGTGTGCTGTTTTATTCACGGCAAATGGTGTAGTGTGGGAATTTTGATGACCAACAACCTTTAAAGACCGAATATTCGGCTAAAAATATTGTTATTTATGAATTTCTAAAAAATTCTAAAAGTTCTGGAAGTGGATAATGAGAGGAAATTGGCGGAAAGTGCAGAAAGTGAAGGTATAGACGGGCTTTTAAAGCCGCTCTTGGTGTTTCAGACAGCCTCCTGTAGGAAATGGTCTGAATCGTATTGAAGAAAATGGCTGAGCGGAAGGTAAATTTCAGTCATTACTCATAAATCGTGGCTCATTTGCCAGACTTGGGATTGTTGCTGTTCTCTTTGGTGAGGATTTAAGTAGAAATGGACACGTAACAGCAGGTAATGTGGGTTCTCTGTGTGATTAGATGATGTAAGCAGCTTTGGGCTTGATGAAGGAAATAAATTACTGAAATGTTTGTAGTTTTTTTTTTTTTTGATGAATTTTGGAGAAATTGATCTCTAATCGCTAGTCTCCAAAGCAGCATATGAGCTAAATGTTTTGTTTTTTTTTTTGTGGGGATGTAATGACATGGATGTGTTTGTGAATCACATATTTGCCTTAAAACGTTAGTCTGTGATAAATAATGATGATCAGTGATTGTTTGGAGAGACATGTCTGTCATCTGCTGGTGTTGATCCACTCTGTTTTAATCTAAAGTCTAAAGTCAGTGCAGTTTTGTTTTCCCACAAAATCAACTTTTATGGAGATGTGGATTTCATTTTCCAGCAGGAATTGCCATACCGCCCACACTGTCAAAAGTAGCAATTGGTCTGATATAATATTCTAATTTTCTGAGACACTGATTTTTGGGTTTTCATTGGCTGTGAGTCATCATCAATTTTCACTTTTTGAACTAAATTACTGAAATAAAGTAACTTTTCACGGATATTCTATTTTTTTTTTTAGATGCACTAGTATGTATTTAGAAAGAGGGCAGGTTCAGGTGCAGCAAGACATTATTATTATTATTCTCCATTACTTAATAGCTTTCATTTTATTTTTATTTTTAAGGTGGAATGGAAAAGTTAGATAGCTAAGCTAACTTAGGTTTGTTATATTTGTTTATTCTTGTGAAGAAAATGGCCATAAAATATTGAAAGTACATATAAAACTATAGTGATATGGTGGTTATTCTAATTTTTAACAAGGAAATACTCAAATTTGTGGGTTTTATTGGTAGCTTGGGCCAGTGCAGTCTTGCCAGTGATTCCCATAACCCTCTGTTTTGAGTGTGCCTCTGAAAATTCTCCATTTCAAGGGTCCGTTTGCTCTAACACTGTCCCCTAACCTACCCCTTCAGACTAACAAGAATCTGGAGAATAGGACTAAGTGGTAAATTGAGTAATAATGGTGTAATAAGTATTAAATGAGTATTAAAACCCATATTATTACCCATCTCCACACAGTGCACAGTCAGCTACATGCCTGACTGATAACTCTGTTGGTTTTAGTAGCTTTAAATACAGATATGACCACATAAAGAGTAAATACAGCTAAATACATACTCGCCCCGCCCGCTCCAGCAGGTAAAACCGCCCGGGGTTTGTTATTGCTGTGGACTTTGTCGTAATGAGGAACCCCGTGCTGCTTTGCATGCTCTCACTGCGCATTTGGATTTCAAATTCAGTTGTTCTGTGGAAGTCCAGGCTTGAGTTGTCTTTGTTGTGATAATGCAGGGCTGTTTTACATACAGTGAGTGGTCAGTGGGCTGAGAGGCGTTATCTGCAGATCAGGTGTATCTTCAGCTTCAGCCTCTTTTGTTCTGGTAACCGTCTTCCCTCCATCTGTGCTCATTTCCACAGCAGCAGCAGCAGGCCCATGCTGTCTACCCCACGCTGATGGTCAGTGTGTAAACCGCTCGGTGGCTGTGTAGATGTGTGTGTCTGTGTGTGTGTGTGTGTGTGTGTGTGTGTGTGTTTGCAGGATGTGGTTTGAAAGGGGAAAAGTGGCTTGGTGTCTAACAGGTCTAGCTCTATATGTGTTCATTTGTGAAAGCAGTAGTAGCACGCCCACTAAAATGAGTGTGATCCTTTCTAACAACTTTTTGAGGTTATTTAAAAAAGTTTAAATACGACACATTCTCTCTCTCTCTGCCTCTGTCTCTGTCTCTCTCTCTCGCACGCTCTGTATCTACCTCTCTCTCTCTCTGGCTCGATGTCTCTGTCTCTCTCTCTCGCTCTCTGTGTCTCTCTCTCTGTCTCTCTCTGTCTCTCTCTGTCTCTGTCTCTCTCTCTCGCACGCTCTGTATTTACCTCTCTCTCTCTCTGGCTCGATGTCTCTGTCTCTCTCTCTCACTCTGTGTGTCTCTCTCTCTCTCTCTCGCGCTTTGTGTCTCTCTCTCTTTTTCTCGCTCGGTCTCTCTCTCTCAGTCTGTGTCACTCGGTTTCTCTCTCTCTCTCGCTCTGTGTCTCTCTCTCTTGCTCTGTCTCTCTCTCTTGCACGTTTTTTTTTGCTCTGTCTCTCTCTAGCTTGATGTGTCTCTGTCTCGCTGTCTCTCTCTCACTCTCTTGTTTTTGTCTCTCTCTAGCTTGATGTGTCTCTCACACTCACTTTGTTTTTCTCTCTCTCTCTCTCTCTCTCTGTGTCTGTGTGTCTCTCTCGCTCGGTGTCTCACATTCAGTGTCTCTCGCTCTCTCTCTGTCTCTCACTTACTCTGTCTGTCTTTCACTCTCTTTGTGTCTCTCTTGCTATGTCTCTCGCTTTTACTTACTGTCTTTCTCTCACTCTTTTGCTCTGTCTTCCTTTTACTTTGTCTCTTTTTCACTCTCTCTCTCTCTCTCTCCCTCTCTCCTATTCTCTTGCTTTTTCTCTTTTTTCTCTCCCTCTTCTCCCTCTCCATTTTCACCTCTATCCCTTCTCTCTCATAAACGGGGACATTGCCCTGGCCACATTATTGATGAGTGAATTAATGAGAGCTCAGTGTAGCAGCTAATTGCTGGTTGTTAAGGAGGTGCAGTGCTCTGCTTCAGTGCTGATGGTTATGGCCATTATTTGGCTTTATTGTGTAAGAATGCCACTAATTGCTAGAGCTTGTTTTTTTAAGTTTTGTTTTATTTTTTCTCTCGCTTTTGCTAGTGTTGTCTAGAGGTGGGGCAGAATATTTATATTGTGATATATGATATCGTTTTAGTGCCGAGTTGGACATACTGCTTTTACCTACCACCACCTCCTGGTTGGCGAACAGGCTACAGCCTGCTGATTCTGTGGTACTACAGAATCAGTACTACTACTTTTCACCACATCTAAGTATACTGCCCTGCACTTTTAACCACCAGAAATAACTTTTACAGCGTTAAAATATGAAAGAACTGTTTGAAAGGATTCCACCAGCTAAAATACTTAATTTTCTATAAATGTCATCGTCATTTTGACATTGTCAATGCCATTAAATAGCCAATATGTTGCTGATATGGCACAAAACACAAACAAAGAATATCATTTTAGTTTGCAATGCATTATCGATTATGGGTCATAGGCACATAGGCACTCACAAATGTGACTGTGAAGTTGCTGCGTCATTACTCAATAATGCTTCAGTATACTGGTTGTGAAATTCTGTGAAATTGACACCAATAAATCCATATATATCCCAATATTTGCTTATTTAGGAGTATTTTATCCTCTTTAGTAACACAGATGCCATGTAGATAAATATTAAGAGAGAATTGCCTTAGCAGTATATGACATATCTTTATATTGTCTTTATTAAAGGCAGTGTATTGTGATGATTATCCTCTATTGATAATTGAGTTCAGATTTTATTATCTGCTGTAGCTTGAGCTAAAGCTAATTTAATCTAAGCTAAGCTGAGTGTGTGTGTGTTTTTTTTTTTTTTCTAATACTAAACATTTGGAGTTATTTTTCTGTCACTAACTGGATCTGCTGGAATGCAGCGTTTCCGCTGTGTGTGTGTCCTGACTTGCCGAGACGCTGGAACAGATGTTAGGTTTTGATGTTGAGTTTTGCATTGCCTGATCTGAGAGCAGTGTGAGTGTGAGCAGTGCATGAGTGTGTGTTTGTGAGAGCACGCACTCGCGTCAGGGCTGTCTCTCGCTTTGATCCGAACACTAATAGACGTGTCGGGGTGCTAATGCCCGTCCGTGCGCGTCGGCCTGCGTGTGTGCACATATGCGCACCAGTGTGTGTGTGTGTGTGTGTGTGTGTGTGTGTTTGTGTGTGTGTATGCTAATCCTACTCCTCCTTGCCGTCCCTGTGCTTTTTCCTGCCGACCCACTTGGGTTCTGTTTCTTTGTGTGTGTTTCTACAGCAGCAGCAGCTTCAGGCTCAGCACCTCTCTCACGCGGCCCACGGACCCCCGGTGCAGCTGCCCCCTCACCCTTCAGGCCTGCAGCCCCCGGTCATCCCTCCAGTCACGGGCTCCAGCTCTGGACTGCTAGCACTGGGAGCTCTGGGCAGCCAGGCGCACCTACCGGTCAAAGACGAGAAGAACCATCACGACCTGGAGCACAGAGGTGAACACAGAGCACACACATATAATAACTTATTAATAAACATAGCAAAAAAAAGTTAAGTTTAGTCCTGTCTGGACAGGATTAGTTTCTCAGGGGGTCCTGTGTAGGCCTGTCACGATAATTATAGATATATTGTCCCAGAAATTATTGCGATACACAATATTTTTGTCATTTTAAGACTTAATTAAATGCCACTGAAATAATGATAACAGAATAGCATAAAAAAGTAATTATACAGGTTTTAAAGACAGCAAAAAATTTAATAATCATTTATTATAATTAGTTTGGAACTTATATACTTATTTCTTCACTTACTTTAGTCACAGTTATTGAAGAATGACTGGTTAAAATACTGTTCACTCTTATATGTGTGAACACAAACACATACAAAAAACATAATAGACGTAATAGATACTAGCTATCACGATTCAATCAAAAATTATTGACATCATGTTGATTTATTGTACGATAAGTCAATATTGCAATTATTGTGACAGGCCTAGTCCTGCAGTAATTTTCTCTTGATATAAGTTTCTCTTACTATAAGGCATAAATGTATGAATTCTACCAGTCAAGTTTTAAGGAGCAGTAAAGCCACTCCACTGAAGTACAGAGTTATACAGAAGTTTTAGTCAAGTTTCTCCAGCACCAAGGCTGGAGCAGTATTAGCATTAGCCGCTAACTGCGCTAAAAGCTAAAAGCGCTATCTCTTTCGCCGTTCAGAGGTGAGTGAGTATTTTCAGGCTATAGCCTGCTGCTAATCCTGGCTAGCACTGCTGGAGCATCGCTAGCATAACCTGCTAACCCCACTAAGTTCTAGCTCTTCTGCCATTCAGAGGCAAGTATATCAGACTATAGTCTGTGCACATTTACCATGTAAAACAAGCTACGTGGGATGAACCACTAGTTAATGTGGCTCTGGCTTACCGAAAAAAAATCAGGGTTCCTCAGTGTAGCACTGTCCATAGCTAGAGCTAGCAGTTAGCCACTAATGCTAATGCTGCTGCACCCAGCCTTAGTGGAAATCTGGAAATCTAAGCTTATTGTAAATAAACAGAAGCACGTTACTCACCCAAATAAACAGTTTTCAGGAAAGATATCAGTGTAGATTAACCTGTAGTGCTAATATAATACTAATAATATAATACTAATATAATAATAATAATAATAATAATAATAATAGCTTCTCTGTGGTGGTTTTCTCTCCTGAGTATTGAAGAACTTATTAATAAAAATGAATAAAAATGTGAGCAGTGTTGAGATAAAGACATTGAAGGGCATCACTGTACTCACTGTCTTTTATACTGTATATTTTACTCACCATTTTCTTCTCTTCTCTTTTCTTTCTCCTCTTCCTCCTCTTCTTCTTGGCCGGTGTGGATGCAGACCGGGAGTCGAGCACGGTGAGTGAGTGAGTGGCAGCGAGGGCGTCTGCTTGACATTGACTTTGAGGCTCTGTGTTTGCTGATGGGGGCTCTTTGTGCGGCATTAGAGAGCCGAGGCCTGCCGGGAGAGGGCCCGGCTGCATTACTGCACGCTAAGCCCTTTTAAATAAAGTAATGAAAGGGAAATGGAGTCTGCAGTTTAATCCCGCTCCGCCTTTAATCCAGGTGAAAAATGAGCGGCGGCGCAGGCCAGGGATTAGCAGCTCTATAATTTCATCACAATTAAAAAAGACTTTGACTCTGTGTCTTAAAGGATTTGTCCTCTGCACTACCCCAATTTATCCCTCTCAACCCCCCTCAGCCCCCTCCACTTTTCCCACTGTCGCTGTCTGAGGGTCTGGTCTCGGCTAGTCTCGCTTATATTTCATTTGTTTCATTATATTGTTCTCCCTCTCTCTCTCTCTCTCTCTCTCTCTCTCTCTCTTTCTCTTTTCTTTGTTTTGTTCAGTGTAGCTCACTCTTGCTCACCAGAGTATCTATAGATCCGTGAAAAAAAGTTTCAGGCAGAGATTAAACTTCGCCTTTCAATCAAAAATATCAATTAAATTGCTGTGAAATCCAAAACTAGGCTGGGAAACTGTCCCATAAAGTCTAAAATCTGTTTATCTGCTACATAAAGGCCTTATATTATCTTAAAATGTCTTAAAATTGCATTACAAGCATACTTTCCATATTAAATGTTGTACATTAAACTTAGCAGAACCAACATCATTATTCATGGCTCCTAGTGGGCACTAGTTTTACGTTCTTTTATTACTTGAGATTATCTAGCTAGCATATGTGTATGTTAATATGGTCTTATTTTGCTTGGATTGGTGTAATTTATGCTGTTAATTTATATATTTTTTTAATCTATTAAAATATTAGTGTGTACTGTAAAGTTTATAAGCATCATAGTACTGGTGGTCTTTACTTTTTGCCAACAAATTTAATTTTGATATTGTAAAGTAAAAAACATAGATAGAAATGAAAGTCTATATATGCTTACTGAATATATTGATCTAAAAAAATCCACCTCTTAAAGGTCTAAAAAATTGGCATTTATCATAGTTAATACATTTCTGAGATTTTAGATATACAATTGCATTACAATTGTATACTCAGTGAAGAGAATACATAATTTATTGGCATTTATACTTCGTTAACAAACATGTTGGTTATTGTTATATTAGAGCATGAACAAGCAGGTCAGTAGCTGCGCCATTAAAATAGCAATCCGCCAAAGTCAGAGCGCACCTGTCTCTTGATGAGCAAGTGACACTCTGATTTATCACTGTTATATTTCAGATTGTGCCCAAACACAAAGATGCACAAGGTGTACTTTTCCTGTCGTTACGATAGCAAAGATAAACTGACATTAACTAGACTGAGCTGCATGGTGCGTGTTTGATACTAAAATAGGGCCCTTAAAAAATATATCTTAAATTTGATTACACTGTACCCATAGATACCCTCAGCCCTTCCTTATCATGTGATTCTTGATCCTCCCTTCTGCCCTTATCTGTTAAATATCCTCCAAATGCCTGTTTGTGTACCTTTTGTCCATCAAGCTGGCTGTGAGTAAAGCCCCAGACTGTATGCCTGTGTGTGTGTCTTTGTCTTTGTGTGTGTCTGTCAGTGTGTGTGTGTGTGTGTGTGTGGACAGACTGTGAATGGGTGCAGTCATGTCTGCAGAAATCAGAGCCTGTTGCTGATTAGCGCTGTGGCGTCCATTCCGCTCTGCGGCTGCCTGGTCTTCCGCTTGTCACGGGTCATCTGATAGCGCCGCTCCAACTTCGCTTATTGAGTGATGTTAAGCCTGCCTTAAAAAGGCAGCCAATTAAACTTACTGTGGAGCAATAGTCATCTCATTCACGCACACACACACACACACAGACGGACACGGACGCACAACACACACTCCCTTCATCTCAGGCTGTCCACGCAGTCTAGATCTATTTATTACTTGAGGATTAGGATCAGGCTGAAACCCAAGCGGAGATGGGCAGCTCTGACAAAGAGCTGTATTGAGGAGTTACGGGATTGGCCGGCGTGCTGGAGAGCGGCCGAGGGCCGAGTCTGTCGGTGCTGGGACTTCTTTTGTTTCATCTCGAGAAGATTTAATGCTAAAGATTAATGCTAAAATCATCCAAACTATGATTATTTAGAATAATTGTATTTTTTGCTCTACAGTATAAGGAGCACCAGATTAGAAGCTGCGTTAAGAAACACTAGTAAGGAACAGGGGTATCGCCATTGTTTTCTTTATAGTTTAAGAAAACATTTTAAAACATTTCCCTCCAAAGTCATATGAACGCTAAATGTTAATCTACACACATTTTTTTTTTCCTGAAAACTCTTTATCTGGGTGAGTAAATCATGCTGTTTATTTACACTAAACTTAGATTCCCAAATTTGCTAATGCTGCTCCAGCAGTGCTAGCAAGGGTTAGCAGCAGTGCAGAAAATGCAGTAAACAAAAAAGCTGTGCCCCTCGAAAGCTGTGCACCTCAGTCCAGCGGGGTTTTGCACAGATATTTCCAGTTACAGCTGAATTCACACCTTTAATCCCATTTTAAAAAGCCATTTAAATGCCTAATTAAAGGGCCGTTTACTCTTGTTTTGCTGTTTTCCATCGGGTTTTAAAAGCTCAGCGCTGAGACTCAGCTCTTGGTGATGTCATGGGCCCTGCATCGTTTAATATCGCAATATATTTAGTCAAAAAAAAGCTAAATGTAAAAATGTAAAATTCATCCAATATTGTGCCAAATTAGTTAGTATTGTCACATTTTTTGGGGAAAAGAAATAAAGCAAAGAAAATCATTCATATTTTTGACGAATATTGCGATTTTCATTTTTTACAACATTTCCGAGCCCTAATTTATTTATTCATTTATTTATTTATTTAATTCATTCCTGCCCTCCAGAACACTTCCTCTAGCCCAACCACATCCTCCTTTTTTCTCTGTCTCTCTCTCTCTCTCTCTCTCTCTCTCTCTCTCTCTCTCTGGATGAATAGAGGGCTGTCAGGCAGAGGGAGCGGGAGAGCGTGGGCTTGGCACTGTGGTTTTGGCCCTGGCATGTGTGCCCTGGCACTGCCTTCCCTCTCTGTGTCTCTCTGTCTCTCTGGCTCTGTGAGGATGCCATCCTGCCCAGGCATGCCCACAGAGGCAGTGGCACTCAATGGCCAGCCAACATGACTGCCAACTCTCTCTCTCTTTCTCTCTTTTTCTGTGTTTCTCTCTTTCTTTCTCATCAACTGTAGTTCTATAGTTCTGTCTGACTCTGTGCTTCACTGTTCTAGTGAAGCTTACACACACAATTAAATTGTTTTGCTATCCTTGTAAGGACCGCTCATAATAGCTGTGTACACCTAACCTTAACCTCGTTAACCAAATTAAATAAATTCACTCTTTTACATGTTCTAATAAAAAGCCTGTAAAGTTCTGTTCTGACCATATTTGGTAGCAAAATGTGCACACACACACACACACATGCTGGTTTTGCTGTTCTTGTGAGGACTGTCTATTCACGTAACTGGTAAATTTAAGTCATTAAAATTTGGTCATTAAAGTACTATGGCATCAAAATTGTGAGGACTCACCAAAATGTCCTCCCAAACAGACAGATCATGACATGCCGTTATGCTAGTGAGGACATCTGGTCCTCACAAAGATAGCAAGGTAGCAAAACATACACATAATTTTGGTTTTGTTGGACCAACCGAGAGATTGACATACCACTTTGTGAGGACCAGAGGCATTAAGAAAGGAAAATGTATACACACACGTAGGTTTTGCTATTATTTGCTATTTTCATATTTAAATGACTAATTTATGTAAAATAAAGGTCCAAAATGTCCTTACAAACCAACAGATCCTAAAATGCCATTACACTACTGAGGACATCTGGTCCTCACAAAGGCAGTAAGGTAGCAGAATGTACAGACATACATACATGTTGGACAAAATGTTTTCAGAAATACAGCCTTAGTTGTAAAGATATAGTTGTACAGATATAACACAACTTTTGTGGTAGAGGCCTTTAAAAACCAAACACAAAGTTGTGAGGACCATCAAAATGTCCTCACAAACCGACAGATTGACATGCCACTTTGTGAGGACCAGATTATGTCCTCACAAAGGCATCCAGGTGACAAAATGTATACATACACACGTCAGTTTTGCTATTTTTGTGAGGACTGTTCCTTTTACATAACATGTACATATAATCCTAACCTTTTTCTAATTAAATTACTAATAAAAAAAAGGTCCAAAATGTACTGTACCTGTACCTTTTTTTTATAAAAAAAAAAATAAAATAAGCTTTCAAAGTTGTGAGGACCACCAAAATGTCCTCATAAACTGACAGATTGACATGCCACATTGTGGGGACCAGATGATGTACACACACACACACACAATGTAGGTTTTGTTATTCTTGTGAGGACCTTTTACATAGCATGCACATATAATCCTAACCATTTTTTTATTAAAGTAGTATTTTTTGTCAAATAAAGGACCGAAATGTCCTCACAAACCGACAAATTGTGAGGACATCTGTACGCACACACTCTCTCTCTGTCTCTCTCTCTCTCTCTCTCCATCTCTCTCTCTCTCCATCTAAGTACCTCATTCAGTTCCTTCCCTCCTCCTCGTTCTTGTTCGCTGTGCCCACTTTGTCTTCCTTACCACCCTCCCTTCCTGTCCCTTCTGTTTTCTCCCTTTTTTGAGAGAGAGAGAGAGAGAGAGAGAGAGAGGTGGAAACCCACCAAGAGCAATAAATGGAGTGAGTGGTCTTGGCAGAAGTCCCGAGGAGCATGGGCAAGAGCCACACACACACACAAATGTGTACACACACACACACACACATACACAAACCGTCCCCCTGCTGCCTTTCTGTTCAGCCCTGCTAAGTGTAGAGAAAGGTTAACCGTTGGCGTGTGTTTTTGGTTTGGGGGGCAGGAGGAGGAGGAGGGGGCGGGGTTTAAAAGGGGCTGCCAGAGGATAGAAAACAAGCTGTCCTCTGGCTGGTTAACTCTCAGGGAGGGAGGGAGGGAGGGAGGGTTGTTAGAGAGGGTGGGGGGTGTTCTGTTGGTTCTAGTCAGCTTGTTTGTTGTTGCTTCTCTCTGTTACAACCCCCTCAATCGCCCCCCTCAATCGTCCCCCCTTTGCTCCCTCATCCAGTCATCCCTCCGTCCCAGTGCTGTCAGAATCGCTCTCCTCCCAAAGCGGCTGTCTAGTTGGCGTGTTGAGGCTGGATAAGGCCCGTGCCGGGTGCCTGGACCTGGGCTGGGCTGGGAGCTCCTCTCTCTTCAGCCCCAGTTTGCTCAGCTGTCCTGCCTGCTTTGCTTCACTGGGCCTGTAGGGTTCTGTAGGATGGTGTAGCGGTCACACACACTCGTACACACACACTTGTGTGTGTATATACACACACACAGCTTCTCCCCGGCTGCCAGTCCAGCGCTGATCTAACATGGTGCGGAGCTTAACCCGCCGCTCCAGCCGTGTTTACTTTCGACAAGGGTAGGATTTACACACACGCCTCGTTCAAAGCCCCCGGTGGCCCCGAGTCGCCTCTGATATTTGTGTTCGGGCTGTGGAGAGGCCGCTCTGTCCGGGGCTTTACCGGCTATTTACAACTCCAGACCAGGCAGCCGTGATGAAGAGATGTCTGTGTAGGGCTGTTGTTTAAGTGTGGAATGTCTCTTTTATAGTGTAGGATCTAATTTTCTGACTGGCTTGTATTAATCTTTCTTAAACAACAGTAAGCAACCAATCGTGCTCTCTCGTGGCTCCGGCAGCTGATGGCAAGCTGCATGACCTGGATTGAAACCAGTGATTTCCCAATCACATTTTCTGACTTGCCTGGCTTGAGGTTTCCCCGAATAGCAAGCAATATTAAGCTTAAGGCTGGACGATTTCTATACAGACTTGGCAACCTATGACCAAATCTCGATGTGTTGCCTTTGTGTGTGTATGCGGTTTTAAAGTCAGCAAATACACCAGAGCTATATTGTATTGGTCATTATAAAGAAATACATTATATTCTGTTAGAAAAAACATATATATATATATATATATATATATGCTGTATAGTTATGATATAGTTGTTAAACATGCTGATTAATCATGCATCTATTTTTGCAGAACAATTCCGTGTCGCCGTCAGACAGCCTAAGAGCCAGCGAGAAGCACAGGGGCTCGTCTGACTACAGTCTGGACTCCAAAAAACGCAAACTGGAGGAGAAGGACAACATGAGCAGATACGTAAGTGTGCTGAGCGCAATACAAACTGCTACAGCTACTGTTTATGTATTTTTGATGCATATTTGTGTGCATTGTTTATTAAGATATTAAAACATTCATTTTTAGATTGCTGATATATTTGAAACATTCAGTTTATATAATTTGGAGTACATTTTCTTATACATCTTTAAAACTAAAATAAGTTTTAACTTTCAATAGTTTTTATTTTTAGTCATTTGGAAGTGTTTCTGTCAGTCCAATTCTATGGAAGCCCATTCCTGCCACCTAAAAAAAAATTCAGCTAATTTTTTTCTCATTATTAAGTAAACTGCTGTCTCATTATTTTGAGATGCTATCTCATTATTTTGAGATGCTGTCTCATTATTTTGAGATACTTCTAGAGTGTACAGAGACAGAAACAGGTGAGACAAAGACTGTCTAAAAATAGATGCTATCTTATTTTGAGATGGTATGTCATTATTTTGAGATATGAAGTCGTTATTTTGAAATACTGATGTTATTTTAAGATACTAGTAGACTTTAAAGAGACAGAAGCAGGTAAGACAGACCTTTTCAAAATAATGACTCACTATTTCAAAAATAATGACCCATCTTAAAATAATGAGAGAGCAATTAATTTAATAATAAAAAAAGTGCTGGATTTGTTTTTTGGTTTTAGGTGGCAGGAATGGGCTTCGATACATTTCTTATTAAATTTAGATTAAAGAAAAATAATAGTCTTGTTTAACATTGTTCATCTGCCCTATAGGACAGTGATGGTGACAAAAGTGATGACCTGGTGGTTGACGTCTCTAATGAGGTATGTTGATGTAGATTAATCAGAATTGCTTTAAATCTGTGGTAAAATTGTTCATTTTAGTCACCAGTTATCAATTAAATATCAGTTTTGTCTATTAAAAATTATTATTCTTCTTAATAATAATTATCCTGATAACCTGATAAGGGAAATTACAGCAGCAGATCTGATGGTATTGCTCAGGCTTGGCGTTAATGTATATATTTCTATATATGTTCCTATAGGATCCAGCCACCCCGAGGGGCAGCCCTGTGCACTCCCCTCCAGAGAACGGATTGGATAAGGCTCGGGCCCTGAAGAAGGATGCCCCCAACAGCCCGGCATCTGTGGCTTCATCTGGGAGCACCCCATCCTCCAAAGCCAAGGATCACCCTCACGTAAGGACTCCTTTATAAACACATTGCTAAGGCGGACAATATGTTGTCCCAGAAATGATTGCAATAAGCGATATTGTTTGCAATTTTAAGATGATATAATAATATACCAAAGCAAAGAAATTACACCATTTTAAAGACAATAAACTTTCTGTTCCTGATCACAAAACTAATTTTGGAACCCAAAGCTTGAGCCAATATATATTGGTTGGGTCCACGAGAAGGGTAATGCTGCAGACCGGAGTCCCAGTGGGCGTGGCTTAAGGGCGGAGCATGTGTCAATCATTTTCGACTGCAGCCAATCAGATACTACACTTTCGTTGTCAATCACTTTTTATTAAGCCAATCCTCAGATAGACTTAGCTGTCCATCATTTTTTACTGCAGCCAATCACCTTAACAGATCTGTCAAAAGAAGGCGGAAACTGCGTTGCTACCGGTTGAACGTAGCGCGATTTATATATATATATATATATATATATATATATATATATATATATATATATATATATATATATATATATATATATATATATATATATATACACACACACACACACACACACACACACACACACACACACACACACACACACACACACACACACACACATATACACGATTTTATGCAATTACTGCAATGAAGGAAAAAAAAACCCACGAAAGTGCCATTCCAGAAAAACAAGTATTTTAATCTTTGATTTAAAAATATCTAAAGTCAGGGCTTTTCTAACGTTTTCATTCAGTTACTTCTGTTTAAGAGCAGCATATAGGCAGGACTAACTACAGTAGCACATAAATGTTTTTAAACTGTTAATATAGTATTTTGTAAAATACACATTCAGCTTCACCGCTGTTCAGAAGCTTAAATCGCCCTACGTTCAACCGGTAGCAACGCAGTTTCCGCCTTCTTTTGACAGATCTGTTAAGGTGATTGGCTGCAGTAAAAAATGATGGACAGCTTGGTCTGTCTGAGGATTGGCTTAATAAAAAGTGATTGACAATGAAAGTGTAGTATCTGATTGGCTGCAGTCGAAAATGATTGACACATGCTCCGCCATTTAGCCACGCCCACTGGGACTCCGGTCTGCAGCATTACATAGATGGGGTCCACCCCACACAATGACACGCTGCCCCGGTCTGTCCCAGCTGGCCCGCATTGGACCAGCATAAAGATCCTGCCTCTGGCTGAGGCTGAGGCAACACAAACTTAAGGGACACTAAAATTAAGCAACTAGAGCCGCACTGGGCTGTTATTCTGTTTCTTTAAGTTTGTTTTGGGTGTTGATGGAGGTCATTTTACCTATGATGGAACTGGCACTCATCAGGACAACCCCAGGAAAGGAAGTGCAAGAGTTTCCTTTTAAGTTAATACATGATTCCTTATGTGTTCCTTCATAGTCTGGATCACTTTAGTATTTGAATTTGTCTGTCTGGTTCAGTTTTGACTGGAAGTAAATCAGATATGAGGGCTTTTCTTCTGTCTGAGCCTCTTCTGTTCTGTTCTTTTACTGGTCTTAAGAGAACCAGACTGAGAGAAACTGAAAGATTCCTAGAGAAAGAAAGAGAGAAAGAGAGGGAGGGATTAAAGAAAATTGCTGAGATGAATCAGGTCTCTCTCTCTTTCTCCTCCCTCTCCTTTTTTTTTAAATGTGTGGGAGCTTTTGGTTCTGTCCTTGTCATAATAAGCTGTCAGGATTTGATTGGATTAGTTGGAGGAGCTCTGTGATTGTTAGTTAGTCAGTCTTTCTCTCTGTCGTCCCTCACTGTGTCTCAAAGTTTATAATTCTCTTTAATTCTCTTTGTCCCTTCTTTTTTTATACAGAACGATAAGTCCTCTACTCCGGGCCTGAAGTCCAACACCCCCACCCCACGTAACGATGCCCCTACACCGGGAACCAGCACCACCCCCGGCCTCAGGCCCATCCCAAGCAAACCCCTCGGTATGGAGGCCCTGGGTAAGCTTTTATATTTAGACATTAAGGACAGCTTATACTTCTGAGTTAAACTTTTTACTCCTTACATTTTAATAAAAACAGCCTCAGTACTTTTACACTTTCACTTAAACAGTAAAAAGCTTGAGTAGATACTTTTACTTCTACAGTAAGTTTATCGGTGAGCTAGCTAACATACTAAAGTTGGTAGTGAGTTATCTATCTACATTACTGGGAAGAGACCTAAGGATAGTGGTGAGCTAGCTAACATGCTAACGTTAGCAGCGAGTTATCTAGCAACATTACTGGGGAGAGAACTAAGGTTAGTGGAGAGCTAGCTAACAGTAACATTAGTGGTGAGCTAGCTAACATGCTAACATTAGCAGCGAGTTATCTAGCTACATTACTGGGAAGATAACTATGGTTAGCGGTGAGCTAGCTAACATGCTAATTTTAGCAGCGAGTTATCTAGCTACATTACTGGGGAGAGAACTAAGGTTAGCGGAGAGCAACTAACATACTAACATTAGTGGTAAGCTAGCCAACATGCTAACATTAGCAGCGAGTTATCTAGCTACATTACTGGGAAGAGAACTATGGTTAGCGGTGAGCTAGCTAACATGCTAATTTTAGCAGCGAGTTATCTAGCTACATTACTGGGGAGAGACCTAAGGTTAGCGGAGAGATAGCTAACATACTAACATTAGCGGCGAGTGAGCTACGTTACCAGAGAGAACTAAGGTTAACGGCAAGCTAGCTAACATTAGCAGCAAGCTAGCAGTAATGTAGCAGCAAGTTAGCTACGTTAAGTTTTGATTTCCAATACAACAGATTATTGGGTCTTAAATTGTATTTCTTGTGGTCCAAAAAAGGTCTTAAAAAGCAATAAATTTGACTTTTAAAATGGTGCAAGAACCCAGATTAAAGAACAGGTTTAAAGGAGGATAATAATATTAATATCTCGAGAAACAGATACAGAACTACATAAATGTTTTTTTATATATATTTAAAATTAATATTTTCTATGTGTGTGTTGTGGTTCCCCAGCAGCTCCTGCCCTCCGGACCCCTCTGTCCTACGCTACCCCGTTTGCGATGATGGGTCACCACCCGGAGATGAACGGCTCTCTGACCAATCCAGGCGTCTACGGCCTCCACATCTCTCCTCAGATGAGCGCAGCAGCCGCCGCCGCTTACGGCCGCTCGCCCATGGTGAGATCCTGCCCTCTCTCCGTCCTCTCAGCACCCTGAGCTCGCTGTGCAGAGCTGGAGTCATTTACTGCTTAAATATTGCTTTTGCATTTGAGCCGCCCGTCTGTACGGCGTGTCTGGCAGCGGGGGGAGGAGGTAGCTCTGGTAACTGGAGGCGTGTAAGTGGGTGTGAATGGGCTTGAGGCAGGAAAATGGTCCTGCATGTTTCAACAGGACTTTCATTAATGAAGAAGGTGGAGAAAGGTGGAGACGGAAGCTCCTGCATTCGGTTCATTCTGCGTATTCGTTTCTGTGTTTTTACAGCCGGGTTTCGATCCACATCCTCACATGCGGGCTCCTGGCCTCCCAACCAGTCTGACGTCCATCTCTGGAGGAAAACCGTGAGTACTTCGCTGTTAATTGTCTGATGGGTGTCAGTGTCTTTTTGTGTATTTTGCACTGTCCAATAAAAAACAAGCATCTCCAAAACAGCAACTTTACTGGAGAGAGAAAAAACCTTCTAAACTGTCAATGGAAGTCAATGTAAAAAAAAAAAAAAAAAAAAAAAAAAAAAAAAAAAAAAAAAAAAAAAAAAAAAAAAAAAAAAAAGTTTATTTCATGTTATTTTAAAGTATTTATATTGGTGCATTCATCAATACATACATAACAGACAATGAACGTGTTCAATTTATGTAGTACGCTAAAAATCGACAAAAATGGAGATACTTGTTTTTCATTGTGTGTTTATATGTAACATACGTTTTAAAACAGTTCTTAAGAATTTAATCCAGCGCTAGGTTTTACAAATTTCAACAAATTTGATGTTTTTCTGTATTTCCTGTCTTCACATTCCAAAGTATTACCAAAGTATTTTTCGTACTATAAGGCACGCTTAAAATCCTTTTAATTTTTTTCCAAAAAATAATCAGTGCGCCTTACAATCCAGTGTGGCTTATGTATGAATTCTAATTAAGGAGCAGTAAAGCACTAAGGCTGGGTGCAGCAGCATCAAGCATTAGCATTAGCCGCTAACTGCAGCACTAGCTCTTTCATTATTCAGAGTAGAATATATTAATCTGTAGTCTTTGTGTTTACTGTGTTAAAACAAGCTACGTGCTACGAACCGCTAGCTGATAGTGCCCCGGCTTACCAGAACACTCAGGGTTCCTCAGTCTAGCGCTATCGGGCAGCATTTACATGCCGCTAGCACTGAGATTAGTGGCTTATGCTAATGCTGCTGCACCCAGCCTTAGTGCTGGAGAAACTTTACTGACAACTCACTCATTTTCCACCACAATTTTCTTCTCTAAACTTTCTTTCCATATCCAGTATTTCCAGATTTCCAATACAACAAATTATTGGGTCTTAAATTATATTTATTGTGGTCCAAAAAAGGTCTTAAAAAGCATTAAATTTGAGTATTCAATGGAAAATCCACTTTTGTTTCTGGTTCTTTAGGCTGCGCTGTAAAGTCAATGAAGGCAGTCTGAGACGCACTTGGTTTTAGACTCCACCCTTTTGTTTCTGTTATAGTTTCAAACATATCATTTATGCTATGAGCTAAAAGGGTTGACTAAACTTGTTCTGTTATCTAGTTCCAATTACAAGAATCAGTTTTTCCCCATATGACTTAATATTATATGTATTAATGATATATTTATATATTTGTCCCAAACCAGAGCGTACTCCTTTCACGTGAGCGCAGACGGACAGATGCAGCCGGTGCCTTTTCCTCCAGACGCTCTGATTGGCCCGGGCATCCCTCGCCACGCCCGCCAGATCAACACACTGAGCCACGGTGAGGTAGTGTGTGCGGTGACCATCAGCAACCCCACCCGGCACGTCTACACTGGTGGCAAAGGCTGTGTGAAGATCTGGGACATCAGCCAGCCTGGCAGCAAGAGCCCTGTGTCTCAGCTGGACTGTCTGGTAAAGATCTTTTTTTTTTTTTTTAATCTAATTTAAAACTATAAAACTGAAATTTAATCTATAACAATGATGTCCTGTTAAGATGTAGGCACTGGAGCAAAGTCATGAATCAGCTGTGAAAAATATCAGCAGCATAGTCTTTTTACTTGCTGCATGTTTTCTTCCATCCAGCCAGTAGGGGTGTAAGAAAGTATCGATATATCGATATTTCACGAGTATCACGATATTTTGTTTTGCAATACTGTATCGAATTTTAAAAAGCACAGAATCGTAATCAATCAAAAGTTGGTGTCAGAAGGGGTTCATCATGTTTAAATCTTGCTCATTAGATTGTAGTCCTGTACTCTCATATTTTTCAGACTATAAGGCGTTAAAGAGTTAAAATACTTTAATTTTCTCCAAAAATCGACAGTGCACCTTATGTAGGAATTTTACCAGTTGGGTATTTTTTTTTTAAAGCAGTAAAGCCACTTCACTAAAGTACAGCATTTTAAGGTTGAGTTTTTAGTGAAGCTTCTCCAACATTAAGGCTGGGTGCAGCAGCATTAGCATTAGCTGCTAACCGTTAACCAAGACGAACCGCTAGCTGATGATGCCCTGGCTTACTGGAACACTCAGGGTTCCTCAGTCTTCAATGCTATTGGACGGCATTTATGTCTTACGCTAGTGTTGCGGTTAGCGGCTAATGCTAATGCTGCTGCACCCAGCCTTAGTGCTGGAGAAACTTCACTGAAAAATAACCCTTAGACAAAATATTGGAAATCTACTGTACTTACTGTAAATAAACGGAAAGCACTTTACTCACCCAAATAAATGTTAATTAGGAGAGAAAATCCAATCCATTTCCAAAGCTCAGTTTGTCTTATGTGATATATCAAGTAGGGGTGTGCCATATCGTATCGTATGCAATAATATCGCCACCATTTTTGAATATCGTGAACGATATTATACCCTGAAATATCGTGTCATATCAGGATAGTAAAAGAAAAATTCACACTGTTCTCATTTCTCATTATATATCTACTAGAGACAGATTATATCTGTCCAGGATCATTTATTTTACTTTAATTCTGGATATATCTTCAGTGCATTATCAGTATCATGACATTATCGATCTGGATTGACTGTTGTTAGAAATCTGATGAAATTCTTGTATATTTTTTTAATATCTCAGTTGTCTCAGGGGTGTTGCATATAATATCGCATGCAATAATAAAATGTAATTTTTTAATTTGTTGTAGTGTATTCTTGTAATATTTTTTTTTTTAATTCAGTGTTTTGTCATATCGCTAAATCGTGAAAAAAACATGAAATATCGTGATATTATTTTAAGGCCATATCACCCACCCCTATTATCGAGTTTCACAAAATCGCAGTATAGTGATGTCACCCCTATCTACCAGCCGTCTCTTCTCTCTCTGCCAGTCAGTGTATTTTATTATAATTATTATTATTTATTTTTATTTTTTTTTGGTGTGTGTATTTTGTTATGTTATATTGATACGGCGGAAGGGAGCTCCTTTGAAACGAATGAGTAATAATGGTGTTGTAATTCTTCAGTTTAATTGACCATAATTCCTCCATTATCCTCTTCAGTGGATGGAGCCGTGGTCCTCTGGAGTGTTGGTCTTCCGTTCTTCCACGGCAGAGAGGGGGAAGGGAAGGGAAGGGAGTGTGGATTTGATGAGCTGTTCAGTGGCCATCATAAAGTGATTTAATTTGTCTGAAAGCTCCCCGATATCGATCTGCCCCGGCGAGAGATCCAACCTTCTGCTGTTAATCTGAAAATGTGCTGCATCCTATCTGAAGCTGCAACCAGAAACCTTTTAAAAGCTCTCCGTCCCCCCCCCCCCCAGTGTGCTCTCCTCTACAACCTCTTATCAGCCTTTTCTCCTTCTCCATTAACCTTCATAATCACAGCTGAAGGGGTGGGTGGGTGGGTGGGCGGGAAGGTGGGCAGGGCTGAGGCTGCCCGCTCGCTCGCTTGAAGCCGTGCCATTTTGTTTTCACCTCCTCTAAAGCGCCGATTATTGCAGAGAGCCGAGAGGAGGCGCTTTACAAAAGACTGGCACAGGAAAATTATATTAAATTACACAGAAATTTCCTCAGGGTGCTTGAACAATTCGTCTTTTAAACAATTCCCCTAGATAGGAATTCCTCTAACTAGCCTTTTACCCATTCATTCAGCCCTCTTGTGTTCAAATTCTCTCCATCTTCATCTCTCTCTCTCTCTCTCTCTCTTTCTCTCTATCTTTAGAACCGGGATAATTACATTCGCTCCTGTAAGCTACTCCCCGACGGCCGTACTCTGATTGTGGGTGGCGAGGCCAGCACTCTCACGATCTGGGACTTGGCCTCCCAGACTCCTCGCATCAAGGCTGAACTGACCTCCTCGGCCCCAGCCTGCTACGCACTGGCCATCAGCCCTGACGCCAAGGTCTGTTTCTCCTGCTGCAGTGACGGCAACATTGCGGTTTGGGACCTCCACAACCAGACCCTTGTCAGGTAGGCATTGTAGCATCTGGCTCTCTGTCTGTAGTCCATCTGTCTGTTTTCATTTTACACTAGTTTTCTGACCAGCTTTTGCTTCTGTAGGTTTTATTGCTGTTCTGAGACCTACACTATGAAGTACACATGTGAACTTAAGAGACATCACATTCTTAATTCTTAATCCGTTTGGTTTATTAATAAGATTCATACAATTTTTTTCCAAATTCATTCCAAAAGGTGTAGTCCAGGGGTCGGCAAATTAAGTTAAAAAAATTGTTTTGGAAAATGAAGTGTAATGGGATGGAATAGAGTGTACAGACTAGAAGCAGACTCTCCAGCTCAGAGGGTTGTTGAACCCGATTGCAGAACAGTTCAGATTTCAAAGCTCAAAGCAGGTCAACCCAAGAAGAAAGGAAAAAAAAACATAAATAACACGGCCAAAAAAAAACAAAAAACAAAACGCACTCTTATGGAGATGGGGAGCCCAAAAATGGACGAAAAAACGAGAAAGGGTGGAAACTACAGAGAGAAACGGGAGAGGAATGTAAACAAAGGCTCTCCAGAGAAGCATTTAATTTATTTTATTATTCTTATTTGTTTCATTAATTTATTATTTATTATAGTTCAAACAACCTCATGGGCCAGATGTTTCATGCTTGCGGGCCACATCTGGCTGTACAACGCTGGTGTAGTCCTATCAGGTTGAGGTCAGGACTCAAGTTCAGGCCAGTCAAATTATCCTTGTCTTTATAGACATTGATTTGTGCACTGGTGTGTAGTTATGTTGGAACAGGAGGGGGGCCATCTCCAAACTACCCAACTCCTTAAAAAACAAGTTTGTACCATAATCCCCCCTCTACGAAACTTTACACTTGGAACAATGCACTCAGACAAGTAACATCAAGGATCTTTCCCTTGGCATTAACCAAAGCCAGTCTTGTCCTTCAGTTTGTTGAAATTTGTTCAGTGCTTTGTTCAGTGGTGCACAGTCATGTTAAAACAAAAAAGGGTTGTGTGCAATATCTTTTGGCATGTTGAAGCATTAGAAGTTCCTTTCACTGGAACTAAGGGATCGAGGCCAACTCATTAAAAAAAAAAAAGCACTATAATAATAATCCCCCCTCTACCAAACTTTACAAGTATCGTTCCCCTGGCAACCGCCAAACCCATAATCATCAATCAGATTACAACAATATATATATATATATATATATATATATATATATATATATATATATATATATATATATATATATATATATATATATATATATAAACATATGAGTCACAAACAGATGCAGTTTACTTGTATTTATGAATTTTGGACCATCAAGATAGCTTAGCTGACCACTAATAAGATGTTTAATGGGCTTTGGTTTAGACTTCACAGTAAATAATAAGCATCTGTTTTCTGGTGGTCCTACAGGCAGTTCCAGGGGCACACAGATGGAGCCAGCTGTATAGACATCTCTCACGATGGTACCAAGTTGTGGACAGGAGGACTGGACAACACTGTACGCTCCTGGGACCTGAGGGAGGGACGACAGCTCCAGCAACACGACTTCACCTCACAAGTAAGACTTGTGCAAACCTGGTTATACTGTGTATAGTTAGATTGGAACGCATACCTCAGCCTATGTGACTACTACAGGGTTCATACGGTCATGAAAAAAACCTGGAAAAGTCATGGAATTTCAAAATAGCAATCATCTGTCAACGGAGAAAAGCTATTTTGAGCTAACAAATACGCCAGACACATATATATTTTATTATTGTACTGTTTTATTAAGTACTTTTCCCGTCGTTATGATAGCAAAGACACACTGACACGCCCAAAATCGGCTGAACTGACCTTAACTGAGCCAAGTGAGGCCTGCAGTTCTTTGCATGTTGTTGTGGGGTCTTTTCTGACCTCTAGAATGAGTCATTACTGCTCTCTTGGGGTAATTTTGGAGGACAGGCCAAAGAGTCATGGAAATTTCTTGGTTAAAACCTGTATGAGCCCTGCTACTAAACTCTTTCCTTTAGTTTTCTGTGGTGCTGAATGTACCGGTAACTGTTCTGAACCTTATCTGCTGCAGATCTTCTCTCTGGGCTACTGTCCGACCGGCGAGTGGCTGGCTGTGGGGATGGAGAGCAGTAACGTGGAGGTGCTTCACCACACCAAGCCAGACAAGTACCAGCTCCACCTGCATGAGAGCTGTGTGCTGTCCCTCAAATTCGCCTACTGCGGTAAGACCCTCTCCTGTTATTATAACTTTATATCACGCATTAGTTAGCTAGTTAGTTATGAGGTTTAATCCATAATGTAGTTACACACTGTGTAACTTGTTTTTGTTTTTTTTTGCACATTGTAACTACTACTGTTTTCCATTGTTGTACATTATTTTAATTATGTTTTGCAACTTTCTTTTAACACTGTTCTGCATTGTCTTAAATCATTTTCTTGTAATCCAATTTTATTATTTTAACTCTGTTTTAAATGTAAATGTTTTCTCTGTAATTTATAATTTCGTAACTTTTATAAAACTTTTTATATAACTTTTTTTATAATTTTCGCAACTAAATTTGTGTAGTAAACTAAATATTGACAAAAATTGAGATTGTTTTTTGTTAAACAGTGTTGATATACATCTTTCGTAACTAAACCTAAGCAAACCACAATTTTCCTTTCATCCCTTCAGTCATTTTTTTTCCTCTCTTCCTCCATTGATCTCCTCTCTTTTGTCCTTGCACGCTGAGTCGGACTCGTCCTGCTATATCAGTCTGTTCTGGTACTGAGCAGGTGCTCGGCTGCGTTGAATCAAATGCTGCTGCTGCTTCACCTTGGCTCCGTCCTTGCCCTGTTAGAGTGTGTTTTCCTCAGCGCAGGCTCTGCTGTGCTGCTGTATGTGCGTCTGCGTTCCTTTCCCCTGCGCTGACTGTCAATGTGTTTCCTCTCCTCCGTAAAGGTAAATGGTTCGTGAGCACAGGGAAGGACAATCTGCTGAACGCCTGGAGGACTCCCTATGGCGCCAGCATTTTCCAGGTACGTCAGTCAATATCTCGCTCGCTCCTTACGTGCTCGGAATGAGCTGCTTCTTCTCTCCGGAAGGGCAAAGTAAAGGTTTACTCTAAAGCCCCTCCTCCTACTCTCTTTCCTTTACTTCCCCAGCTTATCAGCAATAGGTATCGCTCAGCTCTGAGGGGTCAGTGATTGATGTGCTCTTTACATGCAGCTGTGCAGTTGGGTTGTTGAGGCTGGGAGGGTCATTTTGAATGAATGCTTTAAAATAAAATGTATTTTATAGTTTTTCACACTTAAAACTTATGTAGTTCTGCAGCTCTTTTATATCAGCCTGTGGTCTGCTGCTAACCCTGGCTAGCACTGCTGGAGCAGCATTAGCATTGGCCACTAAGCATGCTAAGCGCTAGCTTTTTCGCAGTTCAAAGGTGAGCATTATTGGACTGTATTCTAAGTGTTTACGGTGATAAAACAAGCTATGTGGGAAAAAACGCTTGCTAATATCGGCCCTGGGTTACTGAAACACTCAGGGTGGTTCCTCAGTGTAGTGCTGTCGGGCAGCTAATGCTAATGCTAAGACTGCTGCACCCAGCCTTAAAGGAAACCTTGAAATCTAAGTGTACTGTAAATAAATGGAAGCACTTTACTCACCCAAATAAACAGTTTTAAGAAGATAAATCTATGTAGATTCTGTGTCGATAAACATCCAGTGCTCGTTTAACATTAAAATATGTATTTTTTTTTTAAGAATTACAGTTTTGTTTAATTAGCTTAGTTTTATTTAAATTAAGAAGACCTGCTGAATTAGAAGGGAAACATGGCGACACCCCTGTTCCTTACTAGTGTTGCATAATGTGCCTTATAATATGGTGTGCCTTAAAATGTGAAAAATACTGTACAAATGATTGATGATTATGTTGATTTACGATTAGGGATGGGACAAAGTATCGATATTGCAATATATTGTTTCAGTTTCATATTATTTGCAAGACATTATCGATACTTTGCATCAAATAAGGATATTTTTGTTAAATAAAGTCCTCTAAGTCTCGCCCTTAATTTTTACTTGTGTTAGGGCCACACTTAAAAATCTGTAAAACTGATTAATTTATAGGTCAGTCACAATATCAGATTTTTTTGATTGGGGCATATATTGTTCCAGAATTTGTTGCAATTAAACATATTATTGTTGCTTTTTCTTTTTCTTTTGATGCAACTGATATATTGCCAATATCATAGCATAACGATGCAGTTACACCCAGTTACACTGAAGTCTATTGAACCTTTTTTTTTTTTTAATTATTAAAAATATTAAGACATTGGGATTGGAATATATATATAAAATATATTAATGTGTAATGTTGGGCTACCAAAGATGATCTAGCATCGTACAAAATTGCACACCACACCATAAAACCAGGCTTTTGTTTTTTTAATATATGTGGTGGGAGCAGCAGTATGTGGATGAGCATTGTCCTGTTGAAATAGGGTTCAGTAAACTTGTTTAAACTGTTTAAAGACCCTTATTAATGTGCATCATTGGGTTCTCAAAGTGCCTGTAATGAATATCGAAGGTCATCCGTGACTCCAGAGCTTCTGGATGTCTGGTACCTGACCATCTTTAATCTTCTCGCTCACCACAATGCCTTTAGACTTGGGTTTATTGGTTTATTTCTGTCTGTCTATAAAAGACAGTATAAAATTGATGACTGGAACTATGACAGCACGACTAAAGCTTCTGTTCCTCTTTTCATTTCTCCCTCCAGTCCAAGGAGTCCTCGTCTGTCCTGAGCTGTGACATCTCTGCTGATGATAAATACATTGTGACTGGATCCGGTGACAAGAAGGCTACAGTTTATGAAGTGATCTACTAGATTTAGGAGCGACTCGAGACTGGAGCTTCTCTTTCCGCATCGTTGGGATTGGAACTGGGATGAACAGAGCCGTGTTGCTCCTTTCCTCCAAAGACCTCAGAACAGGGAACTTTATTGCTGTGTTGGGGTTCAATTTTCAACTCGGAATAAGCATCGGATTGAGCTTTTCTTTTTTTTTTTTCTTCTTTTTTTTTTGTTACCGAGACTCTTCGCTACATGGAACAATAATAACCCTTTTGGAGACACACTGTACTTTTGGAGACGTCCAGTACTGTGTATCTGAGGACCTCGATCAGACGGCACTAAAGGAGTCCATATTTGTCTTGCCTTTTACTTTAAGTGAAGTCTGCTCACAGGATTTTGCTGGGTGTGCGTGCCTATTCTTCCGTTCGTTTGTCCTTCTACTCTCTCTTTCTTTTCTTTTTTTTTGTCATTTTCTTCTTTTCTTAACGAAAAGCAAACGATCTGTGATGCAACATGAAGCAGTGCTTCATTTTTAGCCTCCTGCTCCCTTGGACGACTTGTGAAAAGTGTATATATGGAGTAATAAAAACATTTCATAAATATATATGATTATATGTATATATATTTCCTTGTCCTGGTATACTTGTGATGGGTTTCCTTTTGTCCTCATGTCCTCGATGCTTGATAAATGTAGATTAGGATCTACTTTTTTAAGATGGATTTGTCTTTTTTTTTTTTTTTCTTTTTTTTTTGGGAGGGAGGGTGTTTTTTTTTTGTAAGTGCACTCTTTTTGGGTTGCCAGATTGGGGGACATTTGACATTTGATGGCTTGGCTTGGTTGGGTTGAGATGGGAAGGGATGGGACGGGATGGGACAAGACAGTTGGGCTGAGATATAAAGCCTGGACATGGACATAAGCTTTTGTTTGGCAGCTGTGGGACACTGAACTTTTGATGGACACTGTGGACAGAAGTTCCACGGACAAAGGCCAAACAGCATTGAACTCTGCAGTTGAAGTGCCGGAGCACAACCGAGAGGAACATGGGGAGATGTTTGTAAATTAAAATCAATATTAAACTTGGAGAATTAAATAATTGTACTTTACTTGCTTGTCTCTGCCCCTATTGACACTATGAGAGGCTGTGTTCAGACTGCATTCAAACCCTATCTATTAAGATTAGATGATGATGATGATGATATATATAGGGGTGAGCGATATGGCCCTAAAATGATATTGCGATACTTATATGGCAATATGACAAAACACTGAATTTCAAGACTACACTACTACAACAAAATAAAAATGGAATTCTATTATTGAGATATTACAAAATACAAGAATTTTATCAGATTTGTAACAGAAGTAAATGATCCAGAATGTCATGATACTAATAATAATGCACTCCAAATATCTCCATATATCCAGGATTAAAGTAAAATAAATGATACTGGACAGATATAATCTCTAGTCTCTAGTAGGTATATAATGGGAAATGAGAACAGTGTGGATTTTTCTTTTGCTAAAAACAGTAAAAAAAAATAATAATAAAAGTAGTACCCTGATGTGATAACTAGGGGTGGGTGATATTGTACGATATTTCGGGGTATAATATTGTTCACGATGTTCAAAAATGTTGGCGATTATTATTGCATATGATAAAATATGGCATATTTTGGGATATTTGCTTCAGCTATCAGATTGGATTTGCCTGTCTGGACATCATACACTTATAAAAGTGCAGGAGTTGCTATAGCACTCTTCTCGTACCCGTGTCTTTAAGTCACTCTGGATTTAATGAGGTTGTTGTTTGTAACATTGTGAGAGATTAAAAAGAAAACCCTTGAAATCTGATTAAAAGCCAGATTCAGTGTTTTGGATCTGATTTGCAAAAAGCTTAGGATTTCATGTGATTTCAAGCGGTCTAGACTATCAAAAAATTAGTTTTGGTACTATCTAGATATTAGAAGTGTAAGAGAATATTAATTATATCAAAATATCATTATTGTTTTTTAGAAAACAAAGTACCAGTGTTGTACAGTCTTCGTCAGATCCCACTCATCTGATTGGATAAAATCTGATTTTATGTATGTAATGTTTTCATACATTGATACTTTTCCTAAAATTGTATTAAAAACAATTACAGAAATATCACCTCGCTATATGTATCATATCATATATCACCAGGGTGTTATACACCAATCAGGAGAGTGGGATCTAATGCTGTCTAGTGGGTTTAAACAATCACCAATCTTTACATGTAAATAATTAATTAAAATATATTGATACAGTATTGCTAAACTAAATATTTTACAAAAATGATACAGGGCAATAATGATATTGTCTTATATCCTTAATGCACGGCCCAAAATATCACGATGCAAGACGATATTGATATTTTTTTTTACACCCCTAATGCCCAATTGTGGGTGGTGCAAAACACCTTTAAATTCTGATTTAAGCTCCCAGATTGAAAAGTATCTCTACAAATTGGCTTGTAATCACATTTAAAACCACATTTAAATATGGTTTAGGACGGGGGTCGGCAATTAAGTTTAAACGCGGGTCAGGTATTTTCTAAGCCATTACGTGGTTTTGGAAAATGAAGTGTAATGGGATGAAGTGCTATAAACTTGTAGCTCTCCAACCCAAAGAGGGTTGTTGAACCCAGTTGCAGAACAGTTGAATTCAAAGCAGATAAACCCAAGAAAAAAATAAATGAATAAATAAACACACCTCTGCTCACGTGGGATCGAATCCGTGTCGTCAGGGTCGCGGCCCAATACACTACCGCTGCTCCGGCTAGTGAATTGGGACACAGCCGGAAAAAAAGCCCTTGTAAGGAGATAGGGAGCCCAAGAACAGAAAGTAAAGTCACGCTAAGCGACAGAGAGACAGGAGAGGATTGTAAACAAAAGCTCACCAGAGAAGCATATTATTTTTTACTGCCGACCCCTGGTTTAGAACTTGATGTTTCTGGATTTTCCGACAAAAATTAAAAATCAATCCGAATTCAATCTAGATCTAAAAATAAATCTGATTGGGGCTTGCAGTCTGAACATACCTTGGCTATCTCGTGTCTTTTATTAGTGTTGGGTTGGGGGGCTGGATCTCAATAGAGTCTAGGCCTAAATGAAATGATGGTGCACTGTGACTGGGGTCAGAATGATCTGTCCTTGTGACTTCTTCCCATTGGTGGATTACAATGTCTTGCGTCCAGTAAGATTTGCTGGACTCCGGCCCACCTGACCTATCTACTGTTTGTTTTATACTGCTGATGAATGGGATCCATGCAGAGCACAGGTTTTTAGTTTTTGAGAGCATTTTCACAACCTGCTCTTGACTTCAGTGAGGAGCTAAAATGTGTTTAGCTTGTGTGTGATTGGTAAAGAGAGCGCGAGAGCATTTTGGATGAGAGATAGAGTGCGAAAGAAGTGTGTCAAGTGCAGAATGGGTTTTTGGGGAGGGTGAAAACAGTATTTTCAAATTTTCCACCAACCTATAAATGCTCTTTTTTTTTTTTTTTTTTTTACAATCAGTCGCAAACAAAGTCATTAAGGCAGGCGGGCGGCCTCCGTGCCCGCAGCAGCCTGGAGGTGCCGGGCACGGCACCGCCTGCCAGCGGCTCCGAAGAGCCAGAGTTCAGGTCAGGCACGAGTGCAAGGCCGGCAGGCTCCGCACCACCGTCCACAGTGTCCGACAGTCTCAGCCTATAGGGGGCCAGCCTATCACGGTGCACAATCATAGTGCGTCTGCCCCACCGGATCTTATACACCACCTCCCCCAGCCTGGACAACACCAAGCACGGACCCACCCAGGCCGACTGGAGCTTCGGGCACAGTCCCTTCTTCCACTGAGGGTTATATAGCCAAACCCTCGCCCCCACCGCCAACGGGTCCCCAAAGCAGCGCGTGTCGTACGCACACTTCTGCTTCTGTCCGGCAGCAGACTGGTTGGAGCGCGCTAGACGGTGTGCTAATTCCAGCGAAGACATAAGGTCAGAGACAAAAGTGGGCGTGTCCGAAGCGTACCCGCCCCCGTCAGGAGGCACCCCAAAAGCCAGGGAGACCGGCGTCCTCAGTTCGCGCCCGAACATAAGCAGAGCCGGCGTGAATCCCGTCGTCTCATGCACAGCGGAGCGACAGGCCAGCAGCACTTCCGGCAGGTGCCTGTCCCAGTCACGCTGGTTCTTGTCCAACACCATGGCCAACTGCGCCGCCAGCATGCGGTTAAAACGTTCCACCAGTCCGTCACTCTGCGGATGAAGGGGCGTCGTCCTGGTCTTATGGATTCCCAGGATGCGGCAGACCTCCGCCATGACCTCCGACTCGAAATTTCTCCCCTGGTTGCTGTGCAGTTCTTCCGGAACCGCGAATCTGCAAAAGAACTCCCGCACCAGGATATCCGCAGTAGTGACCGCCCCTTGGTCCGGCACCGCGTAGGCCTCTGGCCACTTCGTGAAATAGTACATCGCCACCAGAACAAAGCGATTTCCAGAGTCCGTCACCGGAAAGGGGCCCAGCACGTCCACGGCCACCCGCTCCATCGGGCTGCCGCACTGGTAAGGGTGAAGTGGGGCGCGGGGCGCCCTCGAGGGGCCCTTCTTGGCAGCGCACACGTCACAGCAGTGCACGAAGAGTTCCACGTCGGTTCTACACCCAGGCCAATAGAAGCGTTGCCTCAGGCGCTTCAGAGTCTTGGTGACACCAAAGTGCCCAGCCCCAGGTGACCCATGAACTCCCCGTAGGACCGATCCCCTAAGCGCCCGCGGTACCACCACCTGAAAAACGCGCCGCCCGTTCGCCGGATCCTCCCAGGTATGGCACAGCACGCCATCGGACAAACTAAAACTAGCCCAGTTGGAGCGCAACGCCTTAGCAATCGGGCCCAGCGGCACCACCTCCCCCCACGACGGTGTGACGATCGCACTGAGCGCGTGTACTGCCCACGATAATTCGCGATTCGCCCATTGCGCATCGCGGAGCTGCTCTACGGACACCTGAGCCACCCCGACAGCGCCAGTAACATCCCCGGAGATTGCAGCACAGCGTGCGGTCTCAGCAGATTTCTCCTCAGCACGAGCACAATGTTTGCAGTCGGCGGCCACACACGGCCGGCGCGACAAAGCATCCGCGTTACTGTGGCCACGGCCCGTGCGGTGCACAACCTCAAAACGAAACTCCTGGAGTCTAGATAACCAGCGCGCGAGTTGGCCCTCGGGCTCGCGGAAACGCATGAGCCACTGTAGCGAGGCGTGGTCAGTGCGCAGCAGAAAGGGCACCCCATACACGTACGCTCAGAAATGTTTAAGGCTTTCGACCACCGCGAGTAGTTCCCGGCGTGTTACGCAATAGTTGCGCTCCGCCTTGTCCAGGCGGCGGCTATAGTACGCTATTACGCGCTCGGAGCCGTCCTGAACCTGCGACTGGACTGCTCCGAGGCCGTGGTCGCTCGCATCAGTATCCACAATGAAACTCTCAGACACCTTCGGATACGCTAGAATCGGAGCATTGCACAGGCGGCTTTTTAGCTCCTCGAATGCCCGCTCCGCCTCGTCAGACCAGCGGAATTTCACACTAGGCTTAGTCAGAGCATGAAGCGGCGCTGCCATGTCCGCGAACCCTCTAATAAACCGCCTGTAATACGAGGCGAGCCCCACGAAGCTGCGAACCATTTTTGCGTCTCGCGGTGTGGGCCAGTCACGGACCGCCTCCGTCTTTTTGGGATCGGTTTCCACGCCAGCGCCGCTCACTACGTGGCCCAGGAAGCTCACGCGCTGCCTTAGCAGATTACACTTTGCCGGATTGAGCTTCAGGTTAGCCGCCTGAATCGCGCCGAGCACCATTTCAAGGTGAGACAGTGCGGAGTCGAAGTCGGTTCCGTGCGCCAAGACATCATCCAAATAAACGACGCAGCACGACCGCGGAACCCCGCATAAAACACGCTCCATAAGACGCTCAAAAGTAGCCGGCGAGTTACACAATCAGAACGGAAGCACCGTGAAATGCCATAGGGCTGAGCCGAGCGAGAAAGCGGTTTTCTCCCTATCCCCCGCCGCGAGGGGCACCTGCCAATATCCGCTCCTCAGGTCTAACGAGCTGAACCAGGCTGAGCCAGACAGCTGGTCCAGCGTATCGTCGATCCTGGGGAGCGGGTAGGAGTCAAGCTTCGTGACAGCGTTAAGTCGCCGATAATCCACGCAAAAGCGCCAATTTCCATCCTTCTTTTTCGCAAGGACCACCGGCTGCTCGAAGGCTCAATAATGCCCGTACTCACCATCTCGCGGACTAACTGCTCCGCCGCTAGGCGCTTTGCTAACGCCAGACGGTGCGGCCTCAGCCTGATGGGCTGGGCGTCACCCGTGTTTATCGAATGAACCGCAAGGCTAGTTTTAGTACACTCGCGCTCAGACACAGCGAAACTCGTGCGAAAACGGCCGATCAGTTCGCGCAAACGGAGTTGTTGGGGACCAGATAAACCCACACAACCGCGCTCCAGCATCTCCTCTATCGGATCTACACTCAACCCCGCATCCAGCGGACCCTCTACCGTATCACGCACCGAATCACACACATTCCCTCCCACCAGTTCACGTACCCCTAACTCGTCGCGTATCTCTACGGGGTGTCCAGTCACCAGCACCGAGCCCCGTGCACAGTCAATGATAGCTCCGACGCGTGAGAGCAGGTCCTTGCCCAGAATGCACGGGTCGTTGATGCGTCCTACCCAGAACTGTTGTTGAAAGGGCCCCTTGCCGACATCAATCGTCAACTCCGTTAATCCTAGGAGACCTACAGGATCCCCGGTGACTGAAGAGAGAGTGATGCGCTGGCTGTTGTCAGTCACAAACTCGGCCGCTACCTCCGTCGCTAGCTCGGGCCGTATCAGTGAGACTGACGAGCCCGTGTCCACCAGCGCGTTCACCGTCACTCCATTCAATGTGCATTTCAGGAAATAGCCGCTGAGTCCGGCAGTTCCGGAATCAGATCCCCAGGGTAAGCATAGCGTTCCTGGGGCCACCGTAACCCTCACTGGGTGGTCCCGGCTCCGTTTCCCGGCCGGCTGCAGTGCGCTCGCTTGTGGCCACGCCCCCCGCAGCGCCAGCACTCCAGTTGGGCATCAGACCGGCTCCGACCCCACCTCTGCGAATCACGGGCAAACGGCGACGCCCCCCACGGTCCAGGATGGCTTGAGAGGATGAGTTTGGACCGCTCCGCCACCTCCACCGCGGACTCCAGGGTCTGCGGGTCGGCCAGCCTCACGTGTTTGCGCAGCTCGCTCAGCTCGAGGGCGCGCAGAAAGTGATCCAACGCGAGCCTCCTCTGGGCCGCTCGCGGAAACGTTGGGTAAGCTTGGCGGGTTAGCAGGGCCATCTCCGATGCCAGCACGCCCAGTGTCTCTCCCTGCTGTCGGCGTCTGTCCGCCACTAGCATTTTGGCGGCCGCCTCCGACGGTTGGCGGCTGAAACGTGTTCTCAGCGCCCGCGTCAGTTCAGGCAGCTCGCAGCGGCACTCGGCGAGGAGCTCGATCAGTACCCTCAGTGCGTCGCCCCGCAGCGCCAGGCAGAGGTTGGCTGCCGTCTCGGCGTCCGTCCAGCCCGCACCGCCCGCCACGATCTCAAGCTGAGCTTCGAAGGCTGTCCAGTCAGCGCTGCCGTCGTAGGGGGTAAGACGGGGTTGAGCCGTCAAGCCCGCCATCCCGGAGGCTTGCGCCGCCATCATCGCGCCGTCCGTTCTGCGAGTCGGCGCCGCTGTCCTTGCGCCATCCGCTCCGTGAGCCAGCGCCGACGTCCTCGCGCCATCCGCTCTGGGAGTCAGCGCCGCCGTCCTCGCGCCATCCGCTCTGGGAGCCAGCGCCGCCATGCTCGCGTCGTCCTCTCCCCGGCCACGACCTCCGAACAGCCCGCTGGCGCCGTCAGGTCCGAGTCCACTCCGCTGGAGAGCCTTGCCTCTAGTCCGTTGGTCCGCTGTCTTCCTCCTCAGCCGTTCGATTTCCCCTGCCAGCAGCTCAATATCTTCCAGCAGGGTCACTTCTGACACCAAATGTGGCGTGGAAGAAGAAGGAAAACCCGTGAGACTCATGCTAAATGCTCAACAGCTCCTTTATTGAACCGGCTTGCCACTCGCTTACAGTCTTTAACAAGACTAGGAGAGCTAAAACCATTACCCCACAGAGCTCAAACAGCCCAAAGGCCACCAACCCAGCTGTGTGTCTCCCAGATGGCAGATCCAGAGTGGTGCCCACCCTCTCTGCATAACCCCTCCCAAGGGAGATGCCCCACCCCTGTCATCCTCGCACACAGGAGAACAGAAACATGCCTGCAGGCAGCCACACACACAACCCAGAGCCGCCACAATATTGTTGTGCATACATAGTTCAAATTATTAATATAAATTAAATTATGGACGGGGAAATAAGAACACTGTATACATGTACACTGACAAAGTCATGAATCAGGAACTTATATTGTGTCCCATGACTTTTGCCATTTTACTGATCTGTGGGATGTGTGTTGGTTCTCCTGCAATGAATGTGGATATACTGATTTCTGCCAGAGTTGCTTGGTCACAATCATTACCACCATTTTTACTACATTGAACGGTCCACTGTAAGTGGTAATGCCTTCTATGACATATTCCTGGTAGGTGGATTAAGTAATGTTGCCCTTCAACTGCTTTTATATCTCACTCAGACTCCCATGATTCATGTCGCTTTGCCAAAGTAAGTGTGTGTGTTCACTTTATAAATAAGTCATCTAGGCATGAGGGGTGGTAAATACTAATTAATGCTTAATAAAGCTCACTAAATAACTTTGCTGTCGCTTAGCGTATGTGAGCTTCGTCTCCATTATATATTTTACATTGTTTGGTTTGTAGAATGTTGCCAGTTCGGTGAAAATTCAACTCCCTTCTAGTGAAATTGTTTCCCACAGCAGAATGAGCATAATCAATTCCCCTCAGATTGCTTAGTAGCAGTTAGCAGCGGTACCCAGCACCCAGTTAGCTGCATAGCCAGCTGTGGTTAGCAGCGCTAGCCAGCCCCAGTAAGCTGCGCTAGCCAGCTGTGGTTAGCAGCTCTAGCTAGCCCCAGTTAGCAGCATAGCCAGCCCTGGTTAGCTGTGCTAGTCAGCCCTGGTTAGCTGTGCTAGCCAGGCCCGGTTAGCACCGCTAACTCCTTTATAC